>NC_057796.1:159091320-159148769 GCF_018294505.1 Triticum aestivum | reverse complement strand
AGTCCGCGGGCCAGAGAGGCATATATCTCACCAAGATGGATTGTAAAAACGGACCAAGAATATTCCACCTTGGTCGTACAACCTCTCTCTTGTTGTTGGTCAAAGTGATGGCCGTCCATGCGACCCTGGAGATGGGCTAGCTCGCCAATAATCACGCAAGTAGCTAGTCCCCAAAGATAACCACTGCATGCATGTGGCCCAAACATATGTATGGAGAGGTGTGTTTTTTAGTAACAATGGAACAACTTTGATGTGGCACCGTGATTTCGAACTAGAAATCCCCACACTGAGTGAGGGTTAGGTTGACGATGCATATGTATGTTACACCACACTTCAAGCCAACGACGGGGATTCATGCATGCATGCGTGCATAGTATATGCGCTCAAACTTAATTAGGTCTGAATCTCACCATGACCTATACTACGATAACACGAACCAAATGAAGAATCCGCCATGGTAACCTATCTTGTTGTTGGTCAAGGTGATCATGGATGTCCACGCGGGCCCACGAATATATAGGCTTGTCGCCGATAACCACGCTAGGGAGTGTACCGTTCGAAGGCAACCACTACATGCATATGTATGGAGGTGATGCGTGCATGAATGTTTGAATACACAACATTGATGTGGTGCGTGTGTCAAAAATCATACACTAGCTCCCCACACGGAGCGAGATCGATTCATGATGTGTCGTTGTACTAGCCACTTCGACTCGATGGGAGGGATTCATGCGTACACATGCATGTGTGTGTGCTCAAACTGTATCATACATGTCATCCCAGAGAAAAAATAATAATCCCCTCCTAAGTCAAATTAACCTCTCTTGTTGTCAGGCAAAAAGTAGTGATGGACCAAGCGGACCCACTGATGGAAAGCATCGATATCGCTGATAACCGCTTAAGTGGGTGCGAGAGGACAACCACAACCACTTTGCATGTGGTCCAAACATATATATGTTGAATACCCAAAATGCACAACTTTGATGTGCCACATGCCTAAAACCGTAAACCATGCACCCACACAGAGCGAGGTTCATATCAAGCGTACTACATATGATGGTCCCCTTCCCCCTCTACAACCGAAAAGAATCCTCATCGATGGCGAAATTAATTAACCTCTCCCGATGTAGGTCAAAGTGATGCATGCATGCATCGACGATGGCCTCGTGGGCCCACAGATGGAAGCGTCACACGTGAGTGTCCTAGCTAGGATATGCATGTGGCCCAAAAAGGTACTCCCTCCTTTCCGGTTTATAAGGCTCAATTCAAAAATCTCACCAACCAAGGTAGATGGTGAGTGGTGGAATACCTTTTGGAGTTTGCGAAAGCACCCAATTAATGCTCTTGTTTTCCTCAAAAAAGTATGTTTACCAATGCATTAATTGCAATGCATGCATGCATAAATTACATGCATTGGTCAATTTTCTCTTAATACTTGCATGCAATGATTTAATGCACCTTGGAATCTGAACATGTGATGGGAAACAACCAAATTGAGCCTTATAAAATGGAAAAACTAAAATTTTGAGATAACCCCTATAAACCGGAAAGGAGGGAGTATTGTGTGATGTTTGAATAACCAATTTCACAATTTTGATGTGGCACGTGCCTCAGAAACCAAAAAGTCCCGACACTGAGTGAGGTGTACTTGTTCACGGACGCATACGTATAGTATATATGCTAGTCCCCTCCCACCTCTTCGACGCGTACTATATACCACCATAACACAAACAAAAAAGATTCTACCTTGCTGGTCAAATTAACCTCACTATCGGCTGTTCGTCAAAGTGATGGATGACGACCTCGCGGGCCCACAGAAAGCGTCACACACGAGTATCGAGTGTCGTGTAGGACAACCATCGACTGCATGTGGCCAAAACATTTATGTATGAAAGGGTTGTGTAATGTTTTAAATTACGATTTCACGACTCTGATGTGGCACCGGCCTGCCTAACAAAACGGCCAACCCACACGGTGACTCACAACTCGTAGTGTACTGCGAGCCACCCACCACCCCCAGACGCACACACCCCCACACACACACACCGCGAATCCACCGCAACTACGATGCATGTTAAATTAATTATCCCACGGTGAACATACATGTTACATAAGGAGGGACGTTTTAATTTCAAAAAAAATCACAGAGATCATTAAGACGTTTTAGTACATTGATTGATTGATTTTCTATGGGTATAATGTGCAAAAATCAAATTTGAGCTACATGCACACGTGCGAGTGCACCTAAATGGATTGCAAAAACACATGTGTCTCACTGGGTGCATGTTTACTCCCCGTGCAACAAATTTCAAACATTGAGAATCTTAATTTTTAAATTCTAGTACATTCAAAACTTATTTGAAGTTCATGAAACTTATCGTGTTGTCAAATTTGAGACCAGTTTTGATGTAATCTTTATCTAATTACAGACGGGAGATTATTAATAATTGAGAACCAATATCCCAAACGAATTATTTATTCGAACAGTGAGCGTTAGACCGACAATGGATACGTGCCATGCTTCGGTTAAGCAATAAAGCGACATCATTAATCATCCAAATAGAAAAACAATATACGTGCCGCCGCGCGACCCGTGTGACGTGCGAGCAGGCGTGAGTTGACAGGACGCATGCGAGCAGTCCGCCGCACAGGAAGACGGGGAGGCGTGCATGCAGGTGTGTGAATTGACGGAGGCGTGCTCGCTGCGCAGTGTCATCAGGAGGCGTGCGAGTAGCTGTGTGAAACTTTGGTAGGCATGCCAGCAGTCCGGTGCGCAAGCTCACTGGGAGGCGAGCCATCGGTTTGACCGCCGCCCGCCTCTCTCCCACAACTCCCACTACTCCATATTAATGGTGCGCCCGAGCGGCCACACCCCCCATCCTCGCTACACACACACAATCCTCTCTCTCCACTTGCATCCTCGACACTGCTCTCACTCCTCAAAGCCGTCAGTGTATGAGGATGCCGCCGAAGCACCCCATCGGAGGGAGTGGCAACGTCGGGGCTGCTAAAGCACCGGAGCATGGCGTGGAGATGGAGACAGAAGTTGCCATCACCGCTGGCGAGTTATTGCTGCACCCTGACGTCGTCGACGGCATCGAGCTTCCACAACCGGAGGTGGATTTCCACACCGACTCCGACGACCACTCCGGCAACGACTCTGACGACGACGGACAGCTGGTTAGTCATCTATACCCATTTATGTGTCAAATAGATCATAGGGTTTCTCTGGTTACTCCTGCCTCCCCCTTTTTGGAATAGAAATCCTATGGTTATGTTCTCCCAATCCATGAAATCTGAGTAAGTTTTGTTAGATCCGTGTAGTGTATTGATTGTTTGAATGGTACAGGTGATAAGTGATTAGTTGTTCCATCTGTGCAAATGATTTCTGCTAGTAATCCGACTAGGATTAGTGTTCGTGCTAATAATTCCTAGCCAGGGCTTGACAATTTATTTTGAATGACCTACATATGTTTGTGCCATTATTTTCTTCAAGATTGGTCTGTACATAGACGAGTGTGCTTAAAAATCGAACCATAATCATAGCCATAAATTCCTAATCCTACTTCACGGCATGTAATCATTGATTTGATGCCAAATTTGTTTTACTATTTGTATAGGGGCTGTCTGACGATGTGGATAGCGAGGATGAACATGGCCAGAGGAGGTACAAGAGGCAAGTCCTGAGGGAGCTTTATGCGGGAATGCATAACATGCGTATTAGGACCTGGAACGACGGCTATGGATGCCCATTTTGCAACCAGAAGCTTCATGATGCATATCTAAGTGTTCTGGCACATGGAAGAGGACGGGCCGTTGGCTCCTTCAAGCAGAAGTATTCTCGCAGGGTGGCGCACGGCGCGTACGCCGAGTACCTGGAGAAGCTTCAGGATCATGTCGGCCGCATGTGAGATGAGATGTGGGATGGATCGAACTATATACGCTTGAGTATGCTTAATGATGGTTGAACTATGTACTTATGGTTGAACTATGCTTATGTATGTGTATGCTTATTATCTATGTCTGAGTATGTTAAATATTTTGCCAAATTTTGGTAAAAATTACAACGGGGGACTAATAAACCAGGACGGAGGTAGTGCGTCAATCACACACGGTTCCCAAAATTGGAACCGTGTGCAATGACTTTCATTTTGCCTGCTGCGTCAATCACACACGGTTTGCTCTAGCAAACCATCGCCCCCAAAATTCTTTGTGGGACAGAAAACCCTCACCACCCAATTCAAAAAAGAAAAAATAAAACCCTCACCATCCCCACGTCACAAAAACCCTCACCCCGCCCGCCACCCCCTCGGCCCCTCCGGTACGTTCCCCATTCACACCTGCACAAGCTCCTCCGCGTCTATGCCATGGCACCGCCTATCACGGCGGTAAACACTTAGCTCGATGCCTGCCGCTGCCGCCAGGCTGCCGGCAAAGCCCACCGCATTTCGCCACTTCCGCTTGCCACCGCCTATCGCCATCGACTTTCTCGACGCTGCTCGCGGTCGACCCAGCTCCGCTCGGTTGGGGAATCTTCCGTACTGAGGGTTCTTTCTCATGGACGACAAGGTAACTAATTTAACAAGATATTATCTCATCTCTTATCCCAGTTCATCTGCCTCCTTTAATCACCCGGTGGAAATCGCCGTGAATTCATTTTTATTTGAGCTGATTTGAGGGTTTTCTTTCATTCATAGAATGCACAGTGCACCGACACTTCAGGACTTTGCGACCGCCGCCAGAGATTCCATCTCACCGTACCAGATAACTTGAGGACGCGCGCGGTATGTTCAATCTCACCCTAAATCGGTTGGCATGGCCTACTTTCCTGAACATATTCTAAATATTGCTACATTTGGATAAAAGGTGCCACATGCACCATATACGTCAAAGGGGATTTTTCCTCTCTTCTTTCTGTATTAGGCAAATTAATGATGTATTGTTCTTTCGATTACTCTCATATTTCCATGATATCATGTTTGCCCTATCTGTTTAATTATAGATTTTTGTCCTTCGATTTCAACTGCTATACAGTTCTTTCAATTTGGGCCCATATTTGCATGTTACCATATTTTCTTCAACAATCCTACCATTTTCTGCAGAACATCCCTTGCTATGCAACAGATTATGTAGTGCACAATTTTTCCCTTTACATAGATCAAGGCTCCACGGATGTCATACTGCACACAAACCATGGATTTACAATCGTTGCTACTATAAGACTTGATGAACATGGTGACTCCTATTTTGGCACTGGCTTTTGGAAAGAAATTGCAAAGTTTTATGTACTAAAAGATGGCACTAAAATTGTGTCGGCGTTCTGGGAACGGGGATCCGCAGACTTGCCTGCCTGCAGCCCACGGCATGGCTCTGCCAACGGGCCCGCACGGCCCATCTTCGCCAGCAAGCACTCAAGACCCTCGCGAGGGGGACGACACAAGACCTCCTCAGGAGCGGCCTCACTAGGCTGGCTCGCGAGGAGCGGAGAGATCAAGGCAAGGCAAACCTCGCGAGGATCCCATGACGCAAGTCATGATGACCGCAACCAGGCAGGCGCCCGCGTGCAGTGTCCTTGTTCCCTCTTTGGTGCTAAAGGGGCAAGCGCAGGCGCGGAGTCCCGAGACATCAGGCAAAGGTTTCCATATCGGTGCAACGAGACCAAGACCAGCAGGACGGTGGGACGGAGGTTACTGTGGAGCCCAAGACGGCGTCACCACCAAAGCCTTTGGCAGGCGAAGACCGCTTTTGTCAGGATAAGCTGTACTAGTTGTTCCCCTTCAAAATTGGCCGTTGTGGGATCCCTTCCCGCTCAATATTTGGGAAGAGGACCCGGGCCCCTATAAATAGGACTAGCCACCACAGAAGAGGGGGACGAAAACCCTTCTCCAGCTCACCAGCACAAGAACACCTCGCCTCAGGAGGCTGTTCTTCCCCTTGTACTGTTCATCCCCAGCCCAAGAGGCAATCCACGACACACACTGGAGTAGGGTGTTACACCACGTCGGTGGCCCAAACTAGTATAAATCTTCTGTCTCTGTGTTCTTTGGGTTCTGCGAGTTAGTTCGCTAGATCGTGGAGTGCGAGAGCTTGGGAGAGGAGAGATCTTCGTGCGCACCCTAGTGTTCGAACCTTGAGGGTTTTGCTGGAACCCGTGAGCCGACATTTGGCGCGCCAGGTAGGGGTGCCCCGGAGCTTCGCTCCCTCGACGGCTTCGCATCCCTGACTGGCTCTCATGGACGGCGCCGCTTCTCCGACTGGATCGACGGGCGCCCCAAGTAGCCCCATGGGGCTCCGGGCCCTCACCCCCGCCTTGAGGCGGGTACAGTGGCCAACCAAGTTCAGGCCGGAGATGCCGCCCCGCTATGACGCTGCGGCAGATCCAGTGGCCTTCCTGCTGGTGTACGAGGAGGCCGTTCTAGAGGCCGGTGGCGACGACAAGGTCATGGCCAACTGGCTCCCCATGGCCTTCACCGGCGTGCCGCGCGCTTGGCTTCTCCATCTGCCGGGATCTTCTGTGGCCTTCTGGGAGGAACTGCGCGACCTCTTCATCACGCGCTTCGGGGGACCAGCACCCCAGTCGTCGCGGCCCGCCTCGGCGGCTCGCAAGCGCCGCCCTCGGATCGTCACGCCAAGCCGTTCTTTCGCCAAATCGGCGCCGCCTTCGCGCGGCAGGGGGCTCCCCCAGGTTGGGCAGTGCCCAAGGCCGACCTGATCTTCGACTCGGGGGATCACCCTGCCACCACCATCGGTTCGGGCGTGCTCCCGATGCTCTGCACCCCCACCATCTGCAGCGTGGTCATCACCAAGACCCTCATCGACGGTTGCGCCGGCCTCAACGTGCTCTCTGTGGAGGCTTTTAGCCTCCTCCACGTACCGCTCGAGCGGCTCCGCCCCAGCAAGCCCTTCTCTGGGGTGGGCGGCGGCTCCGCCCACCCCCTGGGGCAGATCCGTTTTCCAGTAACCTTTGGCACACGCGACAACTACCGCACCGAGCTAATCGACTTCGACATCGCCCGCATCAACCTCCCATACAACGCCATCCTCGGGTACCCGGCGCTGGCCCAGTTCATGGCAGCTACTCATCCTGCCTCCAGCAAGGGTGTCCTCACTGTGGCCGGGGACACCAAGGAAGCCTTGGCGGCCCTCAAACTCGCTTTCAAGACCACTGCGTCAGCTTGCCCGACCAGCAAGGTCGAACCCGGAGTCAAGGGGGCTGCGCCAACCAAGAAAAAACAGCTATTCACTCAAGGCCAAGCCAAGACGAAGCAAATACCGGTCGACGAGGACGGGGCTTCCGGCGCCACCTTTACCATAGGCGCCGACCTCGCCCTAGATCAAGAAAAGGCGCTGGTGGACTTCCTGAGGGCAAACAAGGAAGTGTTCACCTGGGAGCCCAAGCAGCTAGTTGGGGTCCCGAGAGGAGTAATTGAGCACCATCTGAAGGTGTGCCCCAACGTGCGCCCTGTAAAGCAGAGAGCACGGCGATAGTCCACGAAGAAGTAGGCCTTCATTGTCCAGGAAACCCGCAAGCTGGAGGCAGCGGGTGTCATTCGCGAGGTTCGGTACCCAGAATGGCTGGCGAACCCTGTCGTCGTGCCAAATAAAGGAGGCAAGGAGCGTATGTGCGTTGACTTCACCAACCTCAACAAGGCCTGTCCTCAAGACCCGTTCCCGCTGTCGCGCATTGACTAGATTGTTGACTCCACTGCGGAGTGCGACCTGCTTTGCTTCCTGGATGCGTTCTCAGGGTATCACCAAATCAAGATGGCAGTGGAAGACGTGGAGAAGACGGCCTTCCTGACCCCGTGTGGGGTGTACTGCTACACTTGTATGCCGTTTGGACTTCTCAACGCAGGAGCAACCTTCCAGCGGTTGATGCACATCGCCTTGGGGAGGCAGCTTGGGAGAAACACCGAGGCTTATGTCCACGACATCATGGTGAAGTCTCGGGAGGCGAGAACTTTGATTCAGGACCTGGAGGAGACCTTCGCAAGCCTACGCTAGGTGGACTTACGGCTCAACCCAGAGAAGTGTGTATTTGGTGTCCCCTCAGGCAAGCTGCTGGGTTTCCTCGTATCACACCGAGGGATCGAGGCCAACCTGGAGAAGATCAAGGCGATTGAAGACATGAGCCCACCGCAAACCCTGAGGGAGATGCAGAAGCTAGCCGGCTGCGTGACCTCGCTGGGGTGCTTCATCTCCAAGTTGGGAGAGCGCACCCTGCCGTTGTTCAAGCTGATGAAGAAAAAAGGCCCGTTCGAATGGACCCCTGAGGCCGACCTGGCATTTAAAGACCTCAAGAGATACTTGACCAGCCCGCCAGTGATGGTAGCAACTCGCCCTCTCGAGCCTTTGGTGCTCTACCTGTCTGCCGCACCCCACCCTGCCAGCGCAGCGCTGGTGGCCATCAGAGAGGAGCGTCAAGTCAAGGGCCCTCCAAGTGGAGCCACCGATCCAAGTAAAGCCGTGCAACACCAAGGCGACGCTCCTGAGGCAGTGGTTGCTCCGGCAGATTGTCAAGCTCCTGAAGCTAGAGATCCGCAAAAAACACCTCAGTCTCCCGAGGCCGAAGACTCCACCAACTCCCCCGCCCTCGTTGAGCACCCGGTATACTTCGTCAGCACCTTGCTGCGAGATGCGAGAGCGCGATACCCCATGCCTCAGAAGCTCTTGCTCGCGCTTCTGGTGGCCTCGCGCAAGCTGCGCCACTACTTCCAGGGTCACCCCATCAAAGTCGTCTGAGCTTTCCCGCTGGAGAGGGTGCTCAGGAGTCCCAACACTGCCGGACGAGTTGCTGAATGGAACATCGAGCTGCAAGCATTTGACTTGGAGTTCAGCATGACCAGGGTCATCAAGGGGGCTGCACTCGTAGATTTTGTGGCAGAATGGACCGACGCCCCGGAGACTGACGCAGGCGAGAGCCAATCCCTCTCACCAGGGAGTGAAGCACCGGATGGCTGGGTCATGTACTTCGACGGCGCGTTCTCGCGCCAGGGCACGGGGGCTGGAGCAGTGCTTATTTCGCCCACCCAGGACAAGCTCTACTACGCCGTGCAGCTCTGCTTCCAGCAGGGTGAGAAGGTCTCCAACAACATTGCTGAGTATGAGGGGTTGATCACTGGCATCAAGGCAGCGGTGGCCTTAGGAGTGAAGCGCCTCACCATCAAGGGGGACTCTCAGCTCCTCGTCAACTTCTCCAACAAGGTGTACGAGCCAAGGGACGAGCATATGGAGGCGTACCTCGCGGAGGTACACAGAATGGAGAAGCAGTTCCTGGGTCTGGAGTTGCAGCATGTGCCCCACGACACAAACAAGGAGGCCGACAAGATCGCCAAGAGGGCATCAAAGCGTCAGCCCCAGGAACCAGGAGTCTTCGAGGAGCGTCTCTTCAAGCCCTCAGCAGCCCCACCAACCGCTAAACCTGTGCCACCTCGGGAGGAGCTTCCCTCGCCACCAACTTCAGGAGCCCCCGCCTGCGACCCGACCTCGGGAGCACGTCTTCTCTTGGCGCTCGAGCCTCAGGAGGGGTGCTGGACCAGGGAATTCAAGGAATACCTGACGCAAGGGACGCTGCCAGAGAAGGAGGAGGACGCGGAGCGTGTGGCCCGGCAGGCCACGGCGTACTGCATCCAGGACGGTGAGTTATACAGGAGACGCCCGAATGACGTTTCCCTGCGTTACATCTCCAGGGAGCAGGGGAAAGAGCTGCTTGCCGACATACATGACGGGGACTGCGGGCACCACTCGTCGTCATGAACTCTCATCGGCAAGGTGTTTCGCTGCGGATTCTACTGGCCCACGGCACTCAACGACGCGGCCGAGCTGGTGAAGTCCTGCGAGGCCTGCCAATTCCATGCCAAGGAGATCCATCAGCCAGCTCAGGGCCTCCAGACCATCCCGCTCTCATGGCCATTTGCAGTCTGGGGGCTTGATATCTTAGGCCCATTCCCTCGAGCACCAGGGGGCTACTGCTACCTCTACGTCGCCATCGACAAGTTCACCAAATGGGCAGAAGTGGAAGTAGTCCGCAGCATCCCAGCCGGGTCAGCGGTTAAGTTCATCAAGGGCCTCGTAAGCCGCTTTGGAGTCCCCAACCGCATCATCACTGACAACGGCTCACAGTTCACTAGCAATCTCTTCAAAACATATTGTGCTAACCTTGGACCGCAGATCTGCTATGCTTCCGTGGCACACCCCAGGAGCAATGGCCAAGCCGAGCGCGCCAATGCGGAAGTCTTGAGGGGCCTCAAGACCAGGACCTTTCAAGAAGAAGCTCGAGGCCTGTGGCAAGGGCTGGCATGACGAGCTCCAGTCCGTGATGTGGTCCATCCGCACCACCGCCACCAAGCCTACAGGCGAGACACCGTTCTTCCTCGTCTACGGAGCAGAAGCAGTTCTCCCACACGAGGTTAGGCATCACTCCGCGTGGGTCCCGGCGTTCGATGAAACGCAACAGGACGCCATGCGGGGGATGGATCTCATGCAGGGGGAGGAACGCCGCCGTGAAGCCTCGCTCCAAGCTGCGAGGTACCAGCAGGCGCTGCGGCGGTACCACTGCCGCAGCGTCCGCTCTAGGACGCTCGAGGTGGGTGATCTTGTCCTGAGGCGGGTGCTCTCCAGGGAAGGGCTACACAAGCTCTCACCCATGTGGGAGGGCCCGTTTTGGGTCGCCCATGTCTCCAGGCCTGGCGCCGCGCGCCTGGAGACGCAGGACGGGATCCCCATCCAGAACGCCTGGAACATCCAACACCTCCGGAAGTTCTACCCATGAAGAAAGGCCTAGCGCCTGTGAAGAAGGCCCAGTGCCTGTGAAGGTCTCCGCTCGTGACACTCTCACGTAATAATGAGTGGGGCTGTACACGCCCCGGAGTCTCAGGAGAGCCGCCCTCGGGCCTCTGGGGCTTCCTCCCACGTCCTAGTGGCAGCACTTAGCTCTACGCTGGTGAGAAGACAAGAAGACTAGACTAGGTGCCGGACGCGGCTTTTCATTTGCTTTCCGTAGTTGGCTTGCTCTTCTTTAATCGAAATTTGCCTTCCGATGTTGCTTGCCGATCTGATTCTATTGCCTTGAGCCTCCTTTTTCCGTACTCGCTTCCTCGTTTTGGCCCGTACTCTCCCTCGCATGCCTCGCAAGGGGGCTGGACGGGCGCCCTCGCGAGCGTTTTTCCTGTTCTTCGCGAGGCACCCTCACTCGAGCTCGCAAACTAGCGCATATCCCTCAAGTCCCTACCCCTCAGGTACCGCGATGTGGATCGCTGGGCCGTGGCCGGCTGCGCCTACAACCAGGGCTCGGCGAATAAGAATTTCCTAACGAGTTTTTGTAGTCCCCAGACGCCTCCTGAGCCACAGAAGCCTCGTGAGGCACGCAGCTACCACTTCAAGCGCGTTAAGCTAAGTTATTCCTACATGCCTATATAAAATATTGATATTGCAGCACAACCCACGAACAATAAGCATAGCATAACAACTGGGAAATCATAGCTGTTGCACGCCCCCACGAGGCCCCATACTTGTCTCTCTCAATGCAGGAAGGAAAAGAAGAATGAAACAAAAGCGGGGCGGGCCCACGGCGCTCTCCCGAGCTTAGTCGGATCCTTCCTCGCGCTTCACTGGAGCGCAGCAGCGAGACAGCCCGCTGCCACCTTCGAAGCGAGCGCGGCGGCGTGGAGGCTGGTCATAGCCGCCGCTGCTGGAGCTGTCAGCGGAGGAAGAACCGCCGTAGCTGGATGAGGCGCGGTCGGCACCAGGGGCGGTCTCGCCTTCATCCTCGTCACGACCATCGACAAGGCCGAGCACCTCGTCGCCGTCGTTGATCTCGGGGCAACACCCGGCGCGGCGACCGTCTTCCCCAAACACCCTCACGTAGAGGGTCGCGTCGCCGTCATACTTGAAGGGGAGGGTGCACCGCCTGCCCAGGCCTCGCACGCGGGCAAACGTCTGCCAGCCGCGAGCCAGAGCTATGTTGCCCGCGACGGAGACCTCAACCGCGACCCAGGAAGCCCTGCTGCAGCAGCTGTCCGCCTGCAGCCATAGCCCGCCTAGACTGACGGCCGGCAGCTCGTTGGCGAAGAAGCGCGGGAGCTGAAGCCAGTTGCCGGTCGGGTTCTCCGACCACACGACGAACTCTGGCAGCACCTCCGCCGAGTGGAAGCGCGGCCGGGGAGGCCGCACGACCACGACACGTCTTCCTTCACCAACAGGGTTGCCACGACCAGGGCGACCCCCACCGTGCGAAGCGGCACCGCCGCGGCAACGGGGGGCCACGGCGGGGGTCGTAGTGTGCTTGCGAGGACGGCCGCGTTCACGCTTGGACGCCGGAGAGCCGCGCTCCTCTCGGCGAGCCTTCCCCTTCTCCGTGGCCGAGAACCTCTTCACAGGAACCATGAATGTCGCTGCTGGCGACGGAGCGAGGAAGAAGAAGCGAGCGGAGCAGGAAGGGATGAGCGACGGGGGCTCTGCCCCCTCCTCATTTATAGCAAGGGAAGGCCAACCGGCGACCCCCACGATCACAGGAACGATGATTTTTCTATGCATGCAGCAGGGACTCGTCAAGTCGGGCAGTTGCCGAGGCGGCATGGGGAAGCGGAGACGCCCACGTCCAATCAATCACCATGCGTCGACCAAGGCCGCAGGCTGTTGGGGCCCGCGGCGCTCCGCACTTGCCCTTTGGCTTCGCCTCGAAGCCAAGCCCGAGCGCGCCTTGGGCCCGGGGGCTACTGTCGGCGTTCTGGGAACGGGGGTCCCCAGACTTGCATGCCTGCGGCCCACGGCGTGTGATGACCCACAAGTATAGGGGATCTATCATAGTCCTTTTGATAAGTAAGAGTGTCGAACCCAATGAGGAGCAGAAGGAAATGATAAGCGGTTTTCAGCAAGGTATTCTCTGGAAGCACTGAAATTGTCGGTAACAGATAGTTTTGTGATAAGATAATTTGTAACGGGTAACAAGTAACAAAAGTAAATAAAGTGCAGCAAGGTGGCCCAATACTTTTTGTAGCAAAGGAAAAGCCTGGACAAACTCTTATATAGAGGAAAACGCTGCCGAGGACACATGGGAATTATCGTCAAGCTAGTTTTCATCACGTTCATATGATTCGCGTTCGGTACTTTGATAATTTGATATGTGGGTGGACCGGTGCTTGGGTGCTGTCCTTACTTGGACAAGCATCCCACTTATGATTAACCCCTATTGCAAGCATCCGCAACTACAAAAGAAGTATTAAGGTAAACCTAACCATAGCATGAAACATATGGATCCAAATCAGCCCCTTACGAAGCAACGCATAAACTAGGGTTTAAGCTTCTGTCACTCTAGCAACCCATCATCTACTTATTACTTCCCAATGCCTTCCTCTAGGCCCAAATAATGGTGAAGTGTCATGTAGTCGATGTTCACATAACACCACTAGAGGAGAGACAACATACATCTCATCAAAATATCGAACGAATACCAAATTCACATGACTACTAATAGCAAGACTTCTCCCATGTCCTCAGGAACAAACGTAACTACTCACAAAGCATATTCATGTTCATAATCAGAGGAGTATTAATATGCATAAAGGATCTGAACATATGATCTTCCACCAAATAAACCAACTAGCATCAACTACAAGGAGTAATCAACACTACTAGCAACCTACAGGTACCAATCCCTGACTTAGAGACAAGAATTGAATACAAGAGATGAACTAGGGTTTGAGAGGAGATGGTGCTGGTGAAGATGTTGATGGAGATTGGACCCCTCCCGATGAGAGGAGCGTTGGTGATGACGATGGCGATGATTTCCCCCTCCCGGAGGGAAGTTTCCCCGGCAGAACAGCTCCGCCGGAGCCCTAGATTGGTTCCGCCAAGGTTCCGCCTCGTGGCGGTGGAGTCTCGTCCCGAAAGCTTGCTTATGATTTTTCTTTGGACGAATGACTTCATACAGCAGAAGATGGCCACCGGAGGGCCCCCAGGGGGCCCACGAGGCAGGGGGCGCGCCCCCACCCTCGTGCCCAGGGTGTGGGTCCCCTCTGGTATTTTCTCCGCTCAGTATTTTTTATTATTTCCAAAAATAACTTCCGTGGAGTTTCAGGACTTTTGGAGTTGTGCAGAATAGGTCTCTAATATTTGCTCCTTTTCCAGCCCAGAATTCCAGCTGCCGGCATTCTCCCTCTTCATGTAAACCTTGTAAAATAAGAGAGAATAGGCAAAAGTATTGTGACATAATGTGTAATAACAACCCATAATGCAATAAATATCAACATAAAAGCATGATGCAAAATGGACATATCAACTCCCCCAAGCTTAGACCTCGATTGTCCTCAAGCGGAAGCCGATAACGATAAATATGTCCACATGTTTAGAGGTAGAGGTGTCGATAAAATAAAATACGGACATGAGGGCATCATGATCATTCTTAAAACAACAACATATATGGATATTATCATATGATTTCTTATGCTCAAGTAATAATCTATTCACAATGTCAAGTATGAATCAGAAACTTTATTGAGAACTAACAAACTATAATCTTAGTCATTGAAGCAATTGCAATTTATCATAACATCAGAAAGAGTCTATGTCAGAGCTTTCAGCAAGCCCACATACTCAAGTATCATTTAGTCTTTCACAATTGCTAACACTCACGCAATACTTGTGGTTACGGAGTTTTAATCGGACACAGAGGAAGATAGGGGCTTATAGTTTCGCCTCCCAACCTTTTACCTCAAGGGTAATGTCAACAATAATAACTCATGCTAACTTACATCCAATTAGATATATATATATATATATCAGGATCTTTCCAACACACTGAGCTTGCCAAAGGATAAAATGTAAAAAGGAAAGGTGAAGATCACCATGACTCTTGCATAAGGGTAAGAGATAAAAGTAAGAGATAGGCCCTTCGCAGAGGGAAGCAGAGGTTGCCATGCGCTTTCAGGGTTGGATGCACAAAATATTAATGCGAAAGAACGTCACTTTATATTGCCACTTGTGATATGGACCTTTATTATGCAGTCCGTCGCTTTTATTTCTTCCATATCACAAGATCGTATAAAGCTTATTTTCTCCCACACTAATAAGTCATACATATTTAGAGAGCAATTTTTATTGCTTGCACCGATGACAACTTACTTGAAGGATCTTACTCAATCCATAGGTAGGTATGGTGGACTCTCATGGCAAAATCGGGTTTAAGGGTATTTGGAAGCACAAGTAGTATCTCTACTTGGTGCAAAGAATTTGGCTAGCATGAGGTATAAAGGCAAGCTCAACATGTTGGATGATCCATGACAATATACTTTATTTTAGATATAAGAAAACATAACCCATTATGTTGTCTTCCTTGTCCAACATCAACTCCTTAGCATGTCATATTTTAATGAGTGCTCACAATCATAAAAGATGTCCAAGATAGTATATTTATATGTGAAATCTCTCTTTCTTTATTACTTCCTATTAATTGCAACGATGACCAAAACTATGCTTGTCAACTCTCAACAACTTCTAATCATCATACTCTTTCTATGTGAAGTCATTACTCTCCATAAGATCAATATGATCTCTTTTTATTTCTTTCTCTTTTCCTTTTTTCTTTCTTTCTTTTATTCCCTCAAGATCATAGCAAGATAATCAAGCCCTTGACTCAACACTAGTCTTTATTATATATAGCTCACGGACTCGATTACATAGAAAGATCATAAAGCAAAACTCACAACTAGATCATACCAAAACTTTATTCAACTAGATCAAGATATTACTAAAAGGATCAAACTAAGAAAAACGGTAAAGATAGGAGTGTGATGGTGATACGATACTGGGGCACCTCCCCCAAGCTTGGCGGTTGCCAAGGGGAGTGCCCATACCCATGTGATTATATCTCCTTCGGAGGTGATGGTGTGATATTCTTGGCGATGATACTCCTCAGGATACGATTCTCCTCCTCGAGCTTATTGAGTTGCTGCTTGGGATCCATTATCTCCTTACAGAGCTTACTCGTGACGGTTAAAGCTCCTTGTATCCATGGATGTTGCATAGCCGCGGGGGAACAAGTAACACTCTTTTTCATATTCTCGTAAGAAAGAAATCTAACATTGGAAGGGATAACCGAGTTTGGAATAGCCGAGCTCTGTAGTTCCCCCATCGTGAATCCAGCTCGGAAGCGAGAAGTGACTTCTTGATCCTCCTCCATGGCATATATCCTCTTCAAATCAGCCTTCATTAGCCAAGCATCGTTGTCACCATTGTTGGAGGAGGGGGACGACATGATGCCTAGCCTTGACAACCCTGACAGAAAACAACTCGAAACAAAAATAGAGGATAATTCCGTGATACGGTGGTCAAAACCTTCGGGAGATTATATAATGAATTTTTACCGACCAAAATACGTATCGTGCAAGAAAATGGAGTCCGGAGAGCACACGAGGTGCCCACGAGGCAGGGGGCGCGCCCAGGGGGGTAGGGCGCGCCCTCCACCCTCGTGGAGCCCTCGTGTCCTTCCCGGACTGCTTCTTATTTTTCTATTTTTCTAAATATTCCAAAACGGAGAAAAATTGCCATTAGAACTGTTTTGGAGTCAGTTTACTTACCGTACCACATACATATTCCTTTTCGGAGTCTGAAACGTTCTAGAAAGTGTCCCTTATGTATTCCTCCGGGGTTACGGTTTCAATAACATTGGTTTCAACATTTATAGGATTACCTGAGATATAATGTTTGATTCTTTGACCGTTCACCACCTTCGGATTTGTGCCTTCGAAGTTGTTGATTTTTATGGCACCGGAACGATAGACCTCCTCGATAACGTAAGGACCTTCCCATTTAGCGAGAAGTTTTCCTGCAAAAAATCTTAAACAAGAGTTGTATAATAATACATAATCACCTACATTAAACTCACGCTTTTGTATTCTTTTGTCATGCCATCTTTTAACTTTTTCTTTAAACAACTTGGCATTCTCATAGGCTTGGGTTCTCCATTCATCAAGTGAGCTAATGTCAAATAACCTCTTCTCACCGGCAAGTTTGAAATCATAGTTGAGCTCTTTAATGGCCCAATATGCCTTATGTTCTAGTTCGAGAGGTAAGTGACATGCTTTTCCATAAACCATTTTATACGGAGACATACCCATAGGATTTTTATATGCAGTTCTATAGGCCCATAATGCATCATCAAGTTTCTTGGACCAATTCTTTCTAGATCTATTAACCGTCTTTTGCAAAATTAATTTGAGTTCTCTATTACTCAATTCTACTTGACCACTAGACTGTGGGTGATAAGGAGATGCAATTCTATGATTAACATCATACTTAGCAAGCATTTTACGAAGCACCATGAATAAAATGTGAACCACCATCAGTCATTAAATATCTAGGGACTCCAAACCTCAGAAAAATAACTTCTTTAAGTATCTTAATAGAAGTGTTATGATCAGCACTACTAGTTGGAATAGCTTCTACCCACTTAGTAACGTAATCAACAACAACTAAAATATGTGTATATCCATTAGAGGCAGGAAACGGTCCCATATAATCAAAGCCCCAAACATCGAATGGTTCAATAATAAATCAATAGTTCATAGGCATTTCCTAACGTCTACTAATGTTACCAATTCTTTGACATTCATCACAAGATAAGACAAACTTACGAGCATCCTTGAAGAGAGTAGGCCAATAAAAACCGGATTGCAATACCTTATGTGCAGTTCTGTCTCCAGCGTGGTGTCCTCCATAAGCCTCGGAGTGACACTTGCGTAGGATCTGTTCCTCTTCATCTTCAGGTACACAACGTCTAATAATACCATCTACTCCTTCTTTATAAAGATGTGGGTCATCCCAGAAGTAATGTCTTAAATCATAGAAAAACTTTTTCTTTTGCTGGTATGTGAAACTAGGTGGTATAAATTTAGCAATAATGTAATTAGCATAATCAGCATACCATGGAGCTGTATGAGAAGCATTTATGACATTTAATTGTTCATCAGGAAAGCTATCATCAATACGTAGTGGGTCATCAAGAACATTCTCTAACCTAGACAAGTTGTCTGCAACGGGGTTCTCAGCTCCCTCTCTATCAATAATATGCAAATCAAATTCTTATAGCAAGAGAACCCATCTAATAAGTCTAGGTTTAGCATCTTTCTTTTCCATAAGGTATTTAATAGCAGCATGATCAGTGTGAATAGTTACTTTAGAATCAAAAATATAAGGTCTGAACTTATCACAAGCAAATACAACTGCTAAGAATTCTTTTTCAGTAGTGGCATAATTTCTCTGGGCATTATCTAGAGTTTTACTAGCATATTGAATAACATTTAATTTCTTATCAACTCTTTGCCCTAGAACAGCACCTACAGCATAATCACTAGCATCACACATAATTTCAAAGGGTAAATTCCAATCAGGTGGCTGAACAATAGGTGCAGAAATCAATGCTTTCTTAAGTATTTCAAATGCTTCTACACAATCATCATCAAAGACAAATGGTATATCTTTTTGTAAGAGATTAGTCAGAGGCCGAGAAATTTTTGAGAAGTCCTTAATGAACCTCCTATAAAAACCGGCATGACCAAGGAAACTTCTTATACCTTTGATGTCCTTGGGACATGGCATCTTTTCAATAGCATCAACTTTAGCTTTATCAACTTCAATACCTGTTTCAGAAATTTTATGCCCCAAGACAATACCTTCATTAACCATAAAGTGACACTTTTCCCAAATCAAGACAAGATTAGTTTCTTCACATCTCTGCAAAACTCGATCAAGGTTGCTCAAGCAATCATCAAAAGAGGATCCATAAACGGAGAAATCGTCCATGAAAACCTCACAAATCTTTTCACAAAAGTCAGAGAATATAGCCATCATGCATCTTTGAAAGGTAGCAGGTGCATTACATAAACCAAAAGGCATACGTCTATAAGCAAAAGTACCGAAAGGGCAAGTAAAAGTGGTCTTAGCTTGATCATCAGCTGACACAGATATTTGAGAGAAGCCAGAATAACCATCTAGAAAGCAAAAATGTGTATGTTTGGATAATCTTTCTAGCATTTGATCAATAAAAGGTAAGGGGTAATGATCTTTTTTAGTAGCTTTATTTAATTTGTGGAAATCAATTACCATCCTATAACCTGTAATAATTCTTTGCGGAATCAATTCATCTTTATCATTGGGAACGACAGTAATGCCTCCTTTCTTAGGGACACAATGGACAGGACTTACCCACTAACTATTAGCAACGGGATAGATTATACCTGCCTCAAGGAGCTTTAATATTTCCTTTCTTACCACTTCTTTCATCTTAGGATTCAACCGTCGTTGGTGATCAATAACTGGTTTGGCATCTTTCTCCAAATTTATTTTGTGTTGGCATAGAGTGGGACTAATGCCCTTAAGATCATCAAGAGTATATCCAATAGCAGCACGGTGCTTCTTCAGAGTTTTCAATATTTTTTCTTCCTCCTTCTCTGAAAGGTTAGCACTAATAATAACATGATATATCTTCTTTTCATCAAGATAAGCATATTTAAGAGTATCAGGTAATGGTTTAAGTTCAAACACGGGATCACCCTTGGGTGGAGGAGGATCCCCTAGGATTTCAACAGGCAAGTTGTGTTTCAGAATAGGTCCCTATTGAAAGAACACTTCATCTATTTCCCTTCTTTCATTCATAAACATATCATTTTCATGGTCTAGCAAATATTGTTCTAAAGGATCACTAGGAAGCACGGCAATAGAAGCAAGACCAATAATTTCATCTTTACTAGGCAATTCCTCTTCGCGGTGTTGTCTACGAAATTTAGAAAAGTTAAACTCATGAGACATATCACCTAGACCAATAGTAACAACATCCTTTTTGAAGTCTATCTTAGCATTAACAGTGTTTAAGAAGGGTCTACCAAATATAATGGGACAAAAGCTATCTTGTGGGGAACCAAGAACAAGAAAATCAGCAGGATATTTAGTTTTCCCACACAAGACTTCAACATCTCTAACAATTCCAATTGGTGATATAGTATATCTATTGTCAAGCTTAATGGTAACATCAATTTCTTCTAACTCAGCGGGTGCAATATCATGCATAATTTCTTTGTATAAGTCAATAGGTATTGCACTAGCACTAGCACCCATATCACACAAGCCATGATAACAATGACCTCCTATTTTAACAGAAATAATAGGCATGCCTACCACATGTCTATGTTTATCTTTAGCACTAGGTTTAGCAATTCTAGCAGTCTCATCACAGAAATAAATAACATGCCCATCAATATTATCAGCCAAGAGATCTTTAACAATAGCAATATTAGGTTCAACTTTAACTAGCTCAGGAGGTGTATAGGTTCTGATATTGCTTTTACGAACCATAGTTGAAGCTTTAGCATGATCCTTTATCCTAACAGGAAAAGGTGGTTTCTCAACATAAGCAGTAGGAACAACAGGATCGTTATAAGTGATAGTCTTTTCTTCAACTTTAATAGGTGCAACTACTTCTACTTCTATGGGAGGATGATATTTAAACCACTTCTCCTTAGGGAGATCAACGTGAGCAGCAAAAGATTCACAAAAAGAAGCTACTATCTCAGAGTCAAGTCCATATTTAGTGCTAAACTTACGGAAAACATCGGTATCCATAAAAGATTAACACAATCAAACTTAGGTGTAATACCTGACTCCTTACCTTCGTTGAGGTCCCAATCTTCAGAGTTGCGTTTAATTCTTTCCAATAAATCCCATTTGAATTCAATAGTCTTCATCATAAAGGAACCAGTACAAGAAGTATCGAGCATGGTGCGATTGTTGTCAGAAAGCCGAGCATAAATTTTTTGAATAATCATTTCTCTTGAGAGCTCATGATTAGGGCATGAATATAACATTGACTTAAGCCTCCCCCAAGCTTGAGCGATGCTTTCTCCTTCGCGAGGCCAAAAATTATATATGTAATTACGATCACGATGAACGAGATGCATAGGATAAAACTTCTGATGAAATTCCAATTTCAATCGTCAGTAGTTCCATGATCCCATATCATCACATAGCCTATACCATGTCAATGCATCTCCCTTTAAAGATAAAGGGAAGACCTTCTTCTTGATAACATCATCGGGCATACCTGCAAGCTTAAATAATCCACAAACTTCATCCCCATAGATTAGGTGTAAATCGGGATGCAATGCTCCATCTCCTGCAAAAGGATTAGCTAGCAGTTTCTCTATCATACCTGAAGGAATTTCAAAGTAGACATTTTCATTTTCAGTAGGTTTAGTAGGTTGAGGAGAAACTCTTTGCTCTACTGGTCGAGGTGAAGATACCCCGAACAAGCCCCTCAAAGGATTATTTTCCATAGTAACAAGTGACAGTAAATTTCAGCACACTATATAAATTTTTCCTTACCAAATTCCACCTACCAAAGGCGCTTCACTCCCCGGCAACGGCGCCAGAAAAGAGTCTTGATGACCCACAAGTTTAGGGGACCTATCGTAGTCCTTTCGATAAGTAAGAGTGTCGAACCCAACGAGGAGCAGAAGGAAATGATAAGCGGTTTTCAGCAAGGTATTCTCTGCAAGCACTGAAATTATCGGTAACAGATAGTTTTGTGATAAGATAATTTGTAACGGGTAACAAGTAACAAAAGTAAATAAAGTGCAGCAAGGTGGCCCAATACTTTTTGTAGCAAAGGAAAAGCCTGGACAAACTCTTATATAGAGGAAAACGCTGCCGAGGACACATGGGAATTATCGTCAAGCTAGTTTTCATCACGTTCATATGATTCGCGTTCGGTACTTTGATAATTTGATATGTGGGTGGACCGGTGCTTGGGTGCTGTCCTTACTTGGACAAGCATCCCACTTATGATTAACCCCTATTGCAAGCATCCGCAACTACAAAAGAAGTATTAAGGTAAACCTAACCATAGCATGAAACATATGGATCCAAATCAGCCCCTTACGAAGCAACGCATAAACTAGGGTTTAAGCTTCTGTCACTCTAGCAACCCATCATCTACTTATTACTTCCCAATGCCTTCCTCTAGGCCCAAATAATGGTGAAGTGTCATGTAGTCGATGTTCACATAACACCACTAGAGGAGAGACAACATACATCTCATCAAAATATCGAACGAATACCAAATTCACATGACTACTAATAGCAAGACTTCTCCCATGTCCTCAGGAACAAACGTAACTACTCACAAAGCATATTCATGTTCATAATCATAGGAGTATTAATATGCATAAAGGATCTGAACATATGATCTTCCACCAAATAAACCAACTAGCATCAACTACAAGGAGTAATCAACACTACTAGCAACCTACAGGTACCAATCCCTGACTTAGAGACAAGAATTGAATACAAGAGATGAACTAGGGTTTGAGAGGAGATGGTGCTGGTGAAGATGTTGATGGAGATTGACCCCCTCCCGATGAGAGGAGCATTGGTGATGACGATGGCGATGATTTCCCCCTCCCGGAGGGAAGTTTGCCCGGCAGAACAGCTCCGCCGGAGCCCTAGATTGGTTCCGCCAAGGTTCCGCCTCGTGGCAGCGGAGTCTCGTCTCGAAAGCTTGCTTATGATTTTTCTTCGGACGAAAGACTTCATATAGCAGAAGATGGCCACCGGAGGGCCACCAGGGGGCCCACGAGGCAGGGGGCACTCCCCCCACCCTCGTGCCCAGGGTGTGGGTCCCCTCTGGTATTTTCTTCGCTTAGTATTTTTTACTATTTACAAAAATAACTTCCGTGGAGTTTCAGGACTTTTGGAATTGTGCAGAATAGATCTCTAATATTTGCTCCTTTTCCAGCCCAGAATTCCAGCTGCCGGCATTCTCCCTCTTCATGTAAACCTTGTAAAATAAGAGAGAATAGGCATAAGTATTGTGACATAATATGTAATAACAACCCATAATGCAATAAATATCAACATAAAAGCATGATGCAAAATGGACGTATCAGCGTGGCTCTGCCAGCGGGCCTGCACGGCCCATCTTCGCCAGCAAGCACTCAAGACCCTCGCGAGGGGCCAAGCCTCGCGAGGGGGACGACACAAGACCTCCTTGGGAGCGGCCTCACCAGGCTAGCTCGCGAGGAGCGGAGAGATCAAGGCAAGGCGAACCTCGCGAGGATCCAATGACGCAAGTCATGACGACCGCAACCAGGCAGGCTCCAGGCGGGCGCCCGCGCGCGCAGTGTCCTTGTTCCCTCTTTGGTGCTAAAGGGGCAAGCGCAGGCGCGGAGTCCCGAGACATCAGACAAAGGTTTCCATATCGGTGCAACGAGACCAAGACCGGCAGGACGGAGGTCACTGTGGAGCCCAAGACGACGCCACCACCAGAGCCTTTGGCAGGCGAAGACCGCTTTTGTCAGGATAAGCTGTACTAGTTGTTCCCCTTCAGAATTGGCTGTTGTGGGATCCCTTCCCGCTCAATATTTGGGAAGAGGACCCGGGCCCCTATAAATAGGACTAGCCACCACAGAAGAGGGGGACGAAAACCCTTCTCCAGCTCACCAGCACAAGAACACCTCGCCTCAGGAGGTTGTTCTTCCCCTTGTACTGTTCATCCCCAGCCCAAGAGGCAATCCACCACACACACTGGAGTAGGGCATTACACCACGTCGGTGGCCCAAACCAGTATAAATCTTGTGTCTCTGTGTTCTTTGGGTTCGGCGAGTTAGTCCACTAGATCGTGGAGTGCGAGAGCTTGGGAGAGGAGAGATCTTCGTGCGCACCCCAGTGTTCAAACCTTGAGGGTTTTGCCGGAACCCGTGATCCGACGAATTGCACTTCACATAAAAGGGCCTAATAATGAGATATATGCTAACTTCCTCGACAAAATCATCTGTCCAAACTTTGTTTGAAGTAAGTTTTCTTTTCAACTATCTGCATGTGGACTTACCCAGCAATGTCAAATGAATTGTGTAGCATTTAAGCAACCAATTGTTATTCCCTTTTCTTACTATATTCCTACCTAATAACTTCTAGTTACCAATACACTTTTCCATTGCCCTATTTTAACAAAATATTCCCTGCACTCCCATTTCTATCAGAAAGCGCATCTGACAAGGAGACTCCGGAGGTGGAGAACGGGGCTGCCAACAAGCAGAGGCGGGGCGAGCTAGAACCGCAAGCGACTCCAGCAGGCCTAGACTTCATCAGTAGCCTCCCCGATGATATGTTGAAAGTCATCATCTCCCTCCTCCCAATCAAATATGGGGTGCGGACAACCCTCCTTTCCCGGCAGTGGCGCCCCCTATGGAACTCCAGCCCTCTCGACCTCATCGACACCCACGAGCTCTGCCATGGCTATCGCAAAAGCTTGGATGCGTTCTCCAAGATCCTCGGCAGTCACCTTGGCCCAACCAAAGGCCTTAGAATGGGCAAGTTCTGTTCCAATGGCAAGGACCGAGCCAAGCTTGACGACTGGTTCCGATCCCCCCGTCCTAGATCAGCTCGAGGAGCTCACTTTTGATGATGGGCATATGCGGTCGCTGCCAACGTCTGCACTCCACCTCGCGCCCACGCCGCGCATCGCCAAGTTCAGGAACTGCCATTTCCTGCCCCTTAATGACAAGCCTGCTCTTATTCTACCACGACTGAAGCACCTCGAGCTCGTCGTCGTCTGCCTCTCAAAGGGTGACATGGAGCGCCTGCTCCGTGGCTGTGCTGCACTCAAGTACCTTCATCTTCAGGCGATCAATGGGTTGAGTACCTTCCACATCACCTGCATGACTCTCCGGACTATTTATGTGTGTTGCTGGTGCGGCAGGAAGACATCACAAGATGTGTACCACGGTATGATCATTGAGGACACACCTGCACTTGAGAGATAACTTGTAGTTGATCAAGAAGGTCCAACAAGAATCAATGTCATTTCTGCGCCGAAATTGACAGTGGTGGGCTACTCGTCTGACAAATACTCTGAACTTGTTATTGGATCCACACCCGTTCAGGTACAACAGCCGCCTTCTACCTCTCCTTCTACAAATTAACATTGTTTCTAATTTTGAAGATGTTTGTTCGTCTGTCATTCAGAAATTGATTCCGACAAGCTTGACCCCGAAACTGCGCACAGTGAAGGTCTTGGAACTAGAATATATCGGCCCCGACATGGAGCAAGTTGTCAGTTTCCTGAGATGCTTTCCGTGCCTGGAGAAGCTATATATCGAGGTGATGTTCCTTTCCTATTAAATGTTAACCATAAGGGAGTTCAATTTGTGACACCTTTTTCCAAGTTTACAATGACAATGTACTACGATTTCTGAAGGTTCTTTTGGAGGATTTCAGTACATACATGCCCCCCCATATTGGTTGCTTGATCCATATGGTTACAATCAAAGCATTTCTCCTTTGGATTCATCTGTACTAGTTTTCTTAGGGAACTTTTCATCCACTCCAACCTCTTGTGAAGAAGGCGTCATTTTTCTAGAATGTAATCAAGTGCCCATGTTAATCATGTCAGATCGAAGATGGCATGTTAGTGCATTTTAAAATTCCTGCAAACCAAATAGGTCTGTTGTAATGTTCAAAACTGCATGTAGGCACTAACACGTTCTCTTCTTTTGCAGATAAGATTAGGCCCAATGGTGGATAATGTGATACAATATAACAATCACGTCGAATGCCTAGATCTGCATCTCTCAGAAATTACTTTGAAGAACAACCGAGGGACCTTACCGGAGATTATATTCGCCAGGTTCTTTGTTCTCAGAGCAAGGGTGCTGAAGGAAATGAGGTTTGCCCTACATTTATTTCACAAAAATGAATGGTTTGTTGATCAGCGCCGGCGCCTACGACAGGATGGAGTAGGCTCTAAAAATGCTGAGTTTCATTTTGGAACTTCATATGAAAGAGTAATCGGAAGTCATTGTGTCAACCCCATACATGACTTCTCAGTGGTTGGCCCCTTTGCAGAATTTGTGAGGTTTCGAAACTAGACTTAGAAGCGGTGATATTAGTTTGAACCTCTCTGATATCCATGTTCAGCGGATAAGCGTGAGCGTTTGCAGCTGATGAGCTGAATTTCATTTCTAATATCAGTTTGAACCTTGTAATCTTCGAATTTGAGCCATATAACTCTGGAATTTGAACCTTGTAACATTTCGAGCTTTTGTGGTACAATCGTTGAAATGGCATCGCATGAGACTCGTATATTGCTAGCACTATTTTGACCTTAATATGCAATGGTCTTAGATTTTATTAACCATTCTCGTATCAGTTTACCTTGTCGATCTCACAGCACACGATATGTATAGCTAACTCGACTGCAATCTTCGACATTATTGCACACAGTTGGTTTCTTCCACCGTGTGCACTGTAGAGCGCATAATTAATTATGGCACTCGAGTGTCCATCATCACCCTTCTGTGTAACTTTGACCTCATCACCCAAGGGTAAACTTCTGACCAAAGTCATTCCACACACTTCATTTTTACAAAGCTTTTTGCCAATAAACGCCCACGATTTGTCCATCTTCTAGACGACGCGTGGCCAAACTAGCCGGGCGGGAAGCTTGCGCGGTAAACAGCGCGGTAGCGCGAGAACAGGCTCACCGACGATACATTTGGCGCCTCTTCGAGTCCACGCGTGCGGTGCGGTGTTGTCAAGCGTGCACTGGAATCCTCCGCTATGAACGCCGTGACAAGACATGACGATTACAGGCCGGTCGGCCCCCATTTATTACAGCGGCCATTTAACCTACCCTTGTGTCTCTTCAACCTTTCGATCGCGCCCCACCATTGCAAGAAGCACACCCACCATGAGAAATTCTTCAAGGGTATCCTGCGCGGCTCCAATGGCGCTCCGAGCGGCTGCCGACGGCGAGCAGTAGTTCACCATGCGTGCCGTGCTGGACACCCACAAAAGGTTCATGGACCTCTCAGTGGTGTACACCAATGACTCGGTCTGGGTGGAGCACTCCATCCACATCATGGAGCTGTTGCTTGCCGCGGAGAAGTACAAGGTGGTCGGGTTCGACCTCGAGTACACCCCCGCTCGTGCCGGGTCTCGTCCCAAGGTCGCCGTCGCCCAGATGTGCGTGCGCCACCACATCCTCGTCTACCACTACTGCCTGGCCACAAGGCCTTGCGAGCGTTTTGCCAGGTTTGTCAACAGCCCTCACTACATGCTCGCTACGGTGGACATCACCAACGATGTAAAGGCACTCAAGAATTCGGGCATCGCCTGCCAGAATCTTGTCGACATCCAGGGCCAATACAAGATCTGGGGCAGCAAGGAGCATGAGAAGGACTCACTGGTTCACCTCGCCGAGGCCATCACCGACCCCTACTACAGAGACATGAAGGATTCGTGCAACAAGGACAAGTGTGCCTGGCACTCAGCCTGGATGGAGAAACTCGAGAAAGCTCACATCGTGTACGCGGCCAAGGAGGCGTACGCGAGCTACGACATGTACAGGCAGATCGTTGACATGAGGAAGTGCCTCCTTCCCCAAAACGGCGAGGGATCCAGCCGGAAGCAGAGCAATGGCAAGCGTCATCGAAACAATAAGTAGATGATTAGATCCTCGTTTCTCCTACTTTAGTATGCATGTAATTGCTTTCTTTGGTGTGTGGAAATGTTATGTGTGTAGTCACTTGTGTAATTGTATGCTTAATTTGGTTATGCAATGCTGTCTTTTTAAGTATATATGTTGATGCTCTATAGACAGAGCGTAGATGTTGTGCGGACAAAGAAAATCACATTGCACACGGACTAAACAATGGAACCCGTTGGTGGTGTTTTCATCAATCACTCACAATTGTATACCAGCAATCGTTTGCTCACAACACACACGGCTTGTTAGCAGTAATCGTATGTGTTGTTATCGGTCTTCGCACACGTTTTCGATTACAAACCTGTTTGCCTCGTATCAAACACATCTTGTTCATTTGAACCGTTTCTGTTCTCATGTCTCAACGCAAACAGTTCATCCGAGTGAACCGCATGCCGTATATCGCACACACCTTTGATCTGGCTGACCGTTTCTTTTGTGTTGCCTAATCACAAACAGTTCATCCGAGTGAACCGTATGCTGTACATCGCACACACCTTCATCTGGCTGCCCGTTTCTTTTGTTCCTCCTCATCGCAAACAGTTAATTGAGTTGAACCGTGTGCCCTTCATCGCACACGCAACTAAAATCTGAAGCGTGTTTGATGCATCCTCCATCGCAAACGTTTTGCACCTTTTTTGATGGTTTTTTACACCACCATTTGTGATTATGGCATCGCACACAGTTTCATCGAAGGGTCTCTGATCATAGTGTCGCGTTAGCAGCATCCTGTAGTAGTGAGAGGACATCTAGTGGGCCAAAGAAGTACCGAAGAGGGAGCCCAAGGTGAGCACAAGACACCAGGGCGCACCTGGAGGCCCAGGCGCGCCCTGGTGGGTTGTGCCCACCTAGGTGGCCTCCCACACCGCCTCCTTGCTCTATAAATACCCCAATATTCCAGAAACCCTATGTGAGTCGATGAAAATCAATTCCAGCCGCCGCAAGTTCCAGAACCACCAGATCCAATCTAGACACCATCACGGAGGGGTTCATCATGCCCATTGGTGCCTCTCCGATGATGTGTGAGTAGTTCTTTGTAGACCTACGGGTCCGTAGTTAGTAGCTATATGGCTTTCTCTCTCTCTCTCTCTCTCTCTTGATTCTCAATACAATGGTCTCTTGGAGATCCATATGATGTAACTCTTTTTACGGTGTGTTTGTTGGGATCCGATGAACTTTGAGTTTATGATCAGATCTATCTTTTTATCCATGGAAGTTGTTTGAGTCTTCTTTGATCTCTTATATGCATGATTGCTTATAGCCTCGTATTTCTTCTCCGATATTTGGGTTATGTTTGGCCAACTTGATCTATTTATCTTGCAATGGGAAGAGGTGCTTTGTAATGGGTTCGATCTTACAGTGCTTGATCACAGTGACAGAAGGGGAGCCGACACGTATGTTCGTTGCTATTAAGGATAACAAGATGGGGTCTATTTCTACATAAATAGATCTTGTCTACATCATGCCATCGTTCTTATTGCATTACTCCGTTTTTCCATGAACTTAATACACTAGATGCATGCTGGATAGCGGTCGATGTGTGGAGTAATAGTAGTCGATGCAGGCAGGAGTCGGTCTACTAATCTTGGACGTGATGCCTATATAATGATCATTGTATGGATATCGTCATGATTGTTTGAAGTTCTATCAATTGCCCAACATTAATTCATTTACCCACCGTTTGCTATTTTTCTCGAGAGAAGCCACTAGCGAAATCTACGGCCCCCGGGTCTGTTCTTTATTATATTTGCCTTTGCGATCTATTTTTATTTGCTTTTAGTTTCAGATCTATTAATCCAAAAATACAAAAATACCTTGCTGCACTTTATTTTATTTGAGATCTATTTATCCCATCTATCATATTTTTTATCCCGTCTACTTGCCAATTTCTGGTGCCATTACCCGAAAGGGATTGACAATCCCTTTAATACGTTGGGTTGTGAGTATTTGTTATTTGTGTGCAGGTGTCGTTCACGTAGTGTTGCGTGGTTCTCCTACTCGTTCGATAACCTTGGTCTCATCACTGAGGGAAATACCTACCATTGTTGTGCTGCATCATCCCTTCCTCTTTGGGTAAATACCGACGTAGTTCAAGCAAACATCATATACCAGCAGCAGCTCATAGCAATTCATCATATAGCAGCAGCAGGAGCAGCTCATAGCAATTCTTCATATAGCAGTAGCAGGAGCAACTCATAATATAGTAGCAGCAGCTCATAGCAAATCATCATATAGCAGCAGCAGCTCATAGCAATTCATCATATCGCAGCAGCAGGAGAAGCTCATAGTAATACATCATATAGCAGCAGCACCAGCAGCTCATAGCAATTCATCGGATAGCAGATCAGAATGAAAATTTGGCAAAAAATCAGAGGAGATCCTCACCTTGTTGGATGAGCTCATCCTTCAACAGCACCTCAAGGCCATGGCCTGGGAGGAGGGGAGGGGGAACGAGGTGCCTTCTGCCAGAGTGGGACATCGGCCGTAGTTGTGCGGCGACCGCCGGAGTAGTGCCTTGGACGGACCATAGTGGAGCAGCTGCTGGAGACCATGAGAGAGGGGCGGCGCTAGAGGAAGGAGCAGCTGGGGAGATTGGGCCCTACCCGCTGGCCATGTAGCCTAGCTGGACAGAGCACCGTCGAGGAGCAGGCCAGATGGGACCTATGGCAGCGGCTTGCTGGAGGAACCCTAGCGCTGCAGGCAGGGGATCGAGGTAGAGGGAAAGGGGAGAGGAGATGCAAGCTGGCAGGGCAATGAATGCTTGCGTGTTTGTTTCTACTTGAGGGTCAGGTGTGACGCGGGCGTGAGCAGTGGCATTTTGAGTGTAATATAGGCAGACAATAGAATCATTTTGCTATTCCCCTTCCCTTCAATTTTTAGTGAGCTTCTACGTGAAGCACCCCCCCTAGCGAAATAAGTTAAGCCCAAGCCCATAACTCAAAAATGAGTTCTTTACATCTTTATGGCTTATTTTGACAATAAGCTCTGAAAAGGTGGAATAGAACTGGCCCTTAACATGCAATTCAATTGTGTGTGCAATGATGAATCACTCCTGCCTTCTATAGTGTACATTTAGGCATCATACATGGCATAACCTAATACATGTGCATTTCATTATAGAATCTGAAATATGCAATGTTTATGTTAGTCCATACGTTGCACATGATGTTTAAATGCCCCTTAAATCTGGTCAGTGAAGTGATGGTCTTTAGGCCTCCTTCTATGCTTCTTTTCTTGATATGTAATTCAGTGTTGTGCAAGATTTGCTCACACATCTGTTCAATTGCTTGTTTGTATCAGCCAGCCATACTAGGACTATTTTCTTTGATTACTTGATGTTCTTGACCTAACAGAGCTTGTCAACGATTTAAACACTAAGGGTTGCTGTAGTGGGGCTTGTATGACTCATAGGTGACATAAAGGTTTGGTTGTACACTAAACTAGGCTCTCCAAGAGTACCTGGAGGTCCAGTTCAAAGGCATGCCTAGTTTTTACACAGCGAACACATATTAAATGCTCATTTCACTGTGTGCAAAAGATGTGGCATGTTTCATTATGTGGTGTTGTTTTGTTATAAACTCATCCTATGGTGTTGTTCACAGACTAGAAAGTATGCATATTTATCTTCCAAGGAGACCAGTAACTAGTTTGTGTCACCTTGCAGAGGGGGTGCAATGAAGATAAGATTGAGAATTTCCAAGTACAAGATGTTAGTAAGGAGCCTTGAGAGAGAAGGTGGAGCAGCGCTGAGCCTGTTCAACCAATTATGGCAAGTCGTTGTATTACAATTACCAGGACATCTTATTTGTCTGACATTGTGCTTGCGTAGGGTTCTTCACCTGTAACCCAGTCATTGGGCCATTGATTAAAACTCCTCCGCTCACTACTATATGATGTTCTAACTTTTTTGTAAATCGGATGTATGTAAACACATTTTAATGTGTTTGTTCACTCATTACGGATGTAGTCTACTTTTAAATATCTAAAACATCTTATAGTAGTGAATAGTGTGAAACTGCTTCCTGCTATGGTAGAGTTGTCGACGTCATAAATGTCATAACCAAACGCATATTCACATCAGTAGCCTCCCTATAATTACTAGGATCTTGATTACATACTAGTCAAGATACTTCATAGGGCAAACAATGTTACATTACTTGTTCCTTTATATAGTACTAGCAAGATGCCCGTGCATTGCACGGAACATCAAGATGCATTTGTATGAGTAGTTTATCTTGTAGGAGAAAAGGATGAACGAGGGAAGGCCTTATTTGCAAATGTGGAGAGGGGTGTTGGTATCTTTTTGCAAAATTGTCATGGTTTCCTTCCTATCCGTCAGATATAAATCGGACGGCCTATATTGCAGGATGGCAGGCACACCATCATTACTCTGCTTTTTTTATAAGAGTAGAGAAATGTAGCTAGGCCATGGATGTTATTGAGGCGTGCATGTATGCATGCTGCCAACTCAATAGTTCAATTGCTTGTTTGTTTTAGGCATAGTTAAATTGCTCTTTTCAATTGCTTTGTTTGTCCTCAGTTAATGAGATGCCCAAACAATGATGCCTGATGTTGGGTACTTGTATAACTATTAGTTGACATAATTAAAGGCCTTACCATTTAATTACACTAGCGAAGTGTGCCTAAAGCTTTGAAGTCTATTAACCAACTATTACTACATGAGGCTCAGAATCTAGTTTATACGAGGCTAATGATTGCATAGTTTTGCTTGATGTAGTAGGTTTGTATGAATCCCTCTGTTGTTCATTATACTCCCTAAGACATTAATTTAGCTACATAATGCCCAACTGCTTGCTTACTTATACGCAAGATATATATATATATATATATATATGTATATATATATACAGCCGGTCTATTCTGCTAATATTAGCAGAATAACTATTCTGATAACACTTCCACTGCACGCTCAACAGAAGCGAACTGCATGTTCTTTACGCTGCACACTGCAGTGCTACACGGGAGAACTGCTTCATTTTCTGGCGGTCCGCCCGCGTGTTCTGTGTGGAATCGGGTGTTGCGGGATGATTTAATTTGTTTATGGATGTCAGTTGACCTTTATTCTTTGTAATTTACAGGAAAAACGACTAAAATATTGGTAAATCGAGGGATTTGGCGGGCGAGTTTTGCTTTGTTCGTTCGTGTTCGTGTCGGAATCGTTTGGCGCTTGGATGTTGTTTGTTAGTCGGAATTATTTGATATCGTTCGTTTAATCACACCTTTTACTCTAGAAATTGTGTAATTTTTAGGAGTTAGTTTTCAGCTCCCGCGAATTTGGTTGTGTGGGCGGGTGAGTTCGTCCGCTCCTTTGTTGTTGTTGATTTTCTGGATTTTGCGCCTCGATGTGTTTTTGAATCTTGTAATTAGTGTCGCTGTTGGTTTTAATTCATTGTATTGCGGGTATAATTCTCATTCTTTGATTTGCAATTTTTAAATAAAAGTTGATGCTGTTCGTCTAGTTGCCGTGTGTTCGATGTAGTTTTTTGCGGGGTATTTTTCGATAGTTTAGTTGTTGGACAATTTTTAGGCGAGTTATGTAAGTGCGATTGAATTGGCACCTCTGTTAGTCTACAACATATCTGTATTTCTACTGCTTTAATTTTATTGTTGTTGTTCTGGCATACGATGTAGTGCACTGCATTTTCGTTAGCAGTGTACTTCGTTTTAGCTGTATTACAGTGGTCATGGCAGCTTATGAGATTTCTCTTTTCTTAAACTGCATTCTATGTCTTAGAGGACTGCATAATATGCACTTTCGTACTGCATTAGCGGTATGGTTAATCTTCTATTGTGCTATTAGAATAGATGGTCCATTATATGCTTTTGTTAGCTGAATAGTTATTATGACAATTTTTTTGAACTGAATACTATGAGAATTCTTTTGAACATCATATGTTAACTGCAAAGTTTCGACCATTCGCATTGCATTGTTACTGTTCAAATGACTGCTTTTTATATATTTAGGACCAACTATGTGTTTGAGAGAACTGCATTACCTCCAGCAGCAATTTGTCTAAAAATGGGTGATAAAATGATGCAGATGAGGTTGCATACTTTAAATAGGCACCGTTCAAAGTGTCTGGTGGACATAATTTTAAAAGCGTCCAGCATTAGCAAAGCATTAGAAATATGCCACCGATGGCTTGCTTCATATTTTAGACTGCCTACAGTGCAAATATTTTGAACTTCATGGAGTCTTCTTCTTTGTAGAAAAACAGCATGGCCACTTCTCCGACCTCAAAGCCATTCTGGCAGACAAATTCTTTCCAACCAGTAGTTATGTTGATGCATTGTTCAGAGTCGATGTGGTAGTCAGCTTGCATGTCTCCATACCCATTCTTGTGTTCTGTCTCCAAAGTAACCTTCCCTGAACTCGGAGCAGGAAATTTTACTGTGGATGGCAGTTTCTGCATTTTGGAAAGGATGGAAAAAGAATGTTTATAAGTAAATAACAATGTATGAACATATATATACCCATTCTTTATACTTAGGATGATCTGTTTTATGTTGAGTTAAATATGTACATATATATGACTACTATTTTTTATAAAGTAGTTGCAATGTATGAACAAACTTATATACGGAATTGACCTCTAGCCTTACTAGGATATATATTATACTGTAACATGTTTGTACTGCAAGGTCATTTACAGTGTACTGCGCTAGCATGTTAACAGAACTGCAATAATGATCTACTGACCCTCATTTTTGTTCGTGTGTTGTGGTACTGAAGAAAAATAGGTGGAAGCATCTAGTCTTAATAGCTAACAAACCTGAACAACAATACAAACTATGTTTTGTATTTTGTTGACACTACTGAACAAATTGATTGAACTATATATTCAAATGTGGATTTGTAGGTAGATTATGTCCAAAATTGTGAGGGGAAAACATACCCAACTTTCCTGTAGATCTGCGGTTGTGAGGCGATGAAGAAATGGCGGCTGAAACCCCCTGTTGGGTATCATCAGGCACCCGAGCATGCTGCGCCACTCGGTGTTGGTGAGCTCTAGACCTTCTGCGTACACGCATGTGTCCGCTACTGGTGCCATCCTTGCCAAACACCCGCACTTACAGTCCATGGCGGGTTCAGTGGAATTCCAGAGAAGAGCTGGGAATGGGATGAACCCTAGATCTACGATTTGAAGAAAAAGAGGAACGGGGGAGGAGTTGTGTTAGTCTGGAGCACGAATGGATACGTTTTCTGCAACCAATTGACCAACGGAAGTAATAAATGTTTGTGGTTGGTGTTAGGTGGCGGATTGGTTCTGATTCAGTGTTCGCGAATGCATTTGAGTAGCAAGAGGACTGCTTACTTGAAAATAGAGAACTGCATTGTCATATCAAGACGAACTGCGGAACGCGTGGTTGGGCTTGCGTTTGTGTATGGTATGTGGGATTTTTTTAAAAAAAAATTCAGTGGCCTCTCTTTTTGTGTGTTGGGCCTGTGTTCGGGGAGTGAAGACGCATTGGGCCCAAGTCGGCCTGTGAGCACGGCTGGTTCCCGGTGCGTTGTGTGCGGCCTAATGTTTAGTCCCACCTCGCCGGCGGAAGGCGCGCCCGACCTGTTTATAAGCGCTGGTGAAGCAGCCGTATCGAACTCCTCTGGTTACTTATTTGGGCGCTTATACACGACGCTCGCTGCTCTATGCTCTCTGACCTGTGGGCCCATATGCGCCCGGCCCCACGCATCGTGGCTCAGAACGACTCGCCTGCCGTGGGCGCAGACCTACTACGAGACTGGCTGGGGCCGGCTGCACCTGGGTGGTCAATTTTGTTTCTATTTTTTTGAATGTTAGGGCGTGCACTGCTTAAGCAAACCATCCTTGCACTGCATTGATCAGTGTTCTGTACTGCATGTGCACGCATTCCGTACTAAATGTTCAGTTCTCATTTTTTTGTTTTCATGTTTTTGCTCTGATGTAATCTTTTTTCCAATGTAGTGCAGTGCACTGCTTAGTAAACATACTTGTACTGCATTGATTATGTTCCTGTACTACACGTTCATATATTTCTGCACTACATTTTTTTCAATGTAGGGGCGTGCAGTGCTTTGTAAACCATCTGTGCACTGCGCTGATCAGGGTTCTGTACTACATGTGCACGCAGTCCGTACTGCATGCACAGTTCTCATTTTTTGTTTTCGTGTTTTTGCTCTTATGTAATCTTTTTTCCAATGTAGGGGAGTGCACTGCTTAGTAAATCATTCGTGTACTGCATTGATTACGTTTCTGTACTGCACGTTCATATATTTCCGCACTACATATACAGATTGCATTTTTCTTTTTGTGTTTTTTATCTTATCTATTCGTTTTTCCAAATTTAGGGGCGTGCACTGCTTTGTTGGGTATGTGTAAACCTCATTTGATGGAGTCTGTACTGCATTGGTACACAACTTGCACTGCATGCGTCCTATTTGCACACTGCTCGAATCTAATGATACATGAGCAAACAACAGAAAACAAATTATCACAGGCACTCTGTACGACAAGTTCATCATCAGCGAACTAATTTCAACAGAAAGCAATCTTACATAATCAAAGTTCACATCATTACAAGCGATTCTTCATGGCAAGCAAACTAAGTTCAGCAAAAGCAAATGATCACAAGCAAACTAATGATAAATAAGCAAACAACATAAAGCAAATTTGATGATAATTCTAAAACGACGCTGGCATTGTTGGCTCTTTGGCCGGCACCATCTTCTTCTTCACCAGTTAGTGTCTCCCCATCCCCAACTGCTCCTGGCGCGTTTCTTGGGGGGCTCCTCCTTCTCCAGCTTTGCACGGCGAAGCCCGTCCTGGGTGAGGGTGATGCGGTTCCATATCTCGTACGCTGCGTAGGCGTCCTTTGCCGCGTACTCGATGTGCCTCATGGACAGAGGCAGGGTGGCCCAGCGCTTGTGCTCATCGTCATTGTTCTTCTTCTTCATGTTGTTGTAGTAGTCGTCGATAAGCATGCCGAAGACGTCTCCAAGGGAGTCCAACTCCTTGGTTGCCTCGGGCACCCTCCACTCCTTCTGGATGTCGACGAAGTTGGTGACCTCCAGATTGACGCGCTCTAGCCTGGTTTTGTCGCCGTCGATGGAGAAGCCTGCAAAGGTGTACCTGGGGTCGGCGAGGAAGTTGTCGAAGATGGTGCACCTTTCAGCGGCGCTCAGTTGGAAGAGCAGCACCGGGTGTTTCTTGCCGATGGAGAGTTGGCAGAGGGCGGGTTTCTGCGTCGCTTCAGGCTCGTTGTTGTACTCGAGATCAATGCCGACGATCTTGTGGCGCTGGAGGCTGAGGTGGCGCTCGTACTGCGTGAGGGTGATCGCCATCTGCTTCTTGTCGTTGGTGTGGATGACGTGCAACTTGGTCTTGCCGTGGGCCTCCACGTCCTTGTACTCGTCGGCGAACGCCATCGCCGGTAGTAGGGCTTGGTGTTTTGCGTGGAGATGGATGTGATGGAGCGATTTGGTGGCAGCGCAATGGATACTTGTTGTTCTGGATGAGAAGGCCTATGGCAGGGGTCTGAATTTAAGGGGAGGGCGCGGTGTGGGATGGCCGCATCGGATGAACTGCATGATCTCGGTGACGATGCGGTTTGTGCAGATCGTGGGTTGGTGTTGCGTCTGTGATCGTGGGCTTATGGCGATGGAACCGCTCTGATTGGGTGGTTGTATGCGAACATGTTGTTTTTTAACGTGTTTTTTTTATTTTTGATCAGTAAATTTTTTTAACCACCACTATCTGTGCGAACGGGCATTTTGTCACGTTTATATGTATCCTGCGTGATAATGAAACTGCATTGGTTAGAGTACCGCACTGCATCATGTGCAATGGAGAACTGCATGTTGTCTACAGGTGCGCACTTCATCGTGTACTTCGTGTGCAATAAAGTACAATGTATTCCGCAATTTTACAAGTTTTTCGCTGTGTTCTATACCGTGTATTTATTCATGTAGGTAATCCAGAACTGGATTGCTAAACCATACTGCTTCGTGTAACGAAATGCACTGCATTTTTCTAGTGCTGCGTACTGCATCTGCTTTTTTGCCTGTACTTACTGCAGTCCCTGGTACGGGAGGGGTAGGGGGGTTGGGGGGCCCCTTTTTTGTGTGGCATTTATTTGAATGTAGACTTTTTCTTTTCGGATGCGTTTTATAACATGCGTGTTGTTTTTGATTTTAACTTTTTTTACGAACTGCATTTTTTTACCGATTGAACTTCATTGTTCTTCATAGAGAACTGCATCATGTGCGTTTTGATGTGGTCTTTCTTATTTTAGCCAGGCCGTTTTTGGGTCGGCCCATTTTATGTTGCTTTTTGCCACACGCGGGCCTCCTACATGTCCGTTCCAGGCGATCCCACCGCTGACAGGGAGAGAGACCGAGAACAATCCCCTCTCCTCTCTTGCAGTTCCTCCCTCGAGCAAAACCGCCGTTGCCCGCAGCAACCGCCGTCTCTCGAGGAACCACCGCCCTCAAGAGGTTCTTATTCCTGCATTGCGCGTCGTCGTCCGCTCCGCGAGCCCTTGCCGCTGCGCTCCCGCAGCCCTTTCGTGTCCGTTCCCGTCACGGCACCCTCCCCCCTCCCCGCCATCGCCGCCGGCGCCGGCGCCACACCTTTTTTGTCGTACGTTCCGCTTGTTCTCGGTCTTGATCGTCCCTCGTCTTGTTTTTTTATTCTCGTAGTTGCTGTTGCTGTTTTTGCTTGTGTAATTTATCCGTAGGCAGCCGATTTTATCTCGATTTTGGAGTGGATACTCGTGTGTAGCAAGGTGGATCTAGGGTTTCGTGAGATTTTCGCCGATTTTTGTTGCTTATATCTGTCACTTCGTCGTTGTGCTCCAGGCAAACGCCATGTCTTCGCCGAGCAGAGTGGGAGGAGTTCAGGGTATGTGGAGTGCTTATTTTAGGCTTTTGTTTATTTCTGTTTGATGTTTATCTAGTTTCCTAAATCATCCTGCATATTGGTTTATGCTCTGTTAGTTGTCAGCGTTCGTTTGCATTTTTGTCAAGTGATGTTTTGTAATTTCTGTTTCTGGTTCTTTTTGAATCAAGTAGGTGATTGTGGTTCTCATAATGATACACCAATTGGCTCTCATTGTCCTGGTGGTAAGGATCATGGTGTGGAGGGAGGACATCAATTGAATTCGCCGATTGAAACTTCTCCCATAAGTGTGGCCCCTCCTTCTGGTATGTGATTGATTTGTTTATTTTGTGTATGCTGGTTACTTTGATGTTGTAGCAATTGGTGTTGCCTTTGCTGTATCTAGTCCGGCATTTTGTTGGGAAGAAACATGAAGTTAGTGTATGCATCACTGTATTTATTTTGTATATGTGAACTCCACTATATGTATGTGTGAACTGCATTGTTGTTTTATTCAAGTTTTTTGTGCAATGCATTAATTTTTATTATTAGGTTATGGTTGGAGCACTGCATTTTATATGTCTAAGTGTACTTCATTTGTTCTGTTTGCGCACTTTTTAACGACCATAGTCAAACTTCATTTTGATGCAGTGTCTGTTTTCCATGCTGGGGCGCCTGGGTTTGAGGAGGTTACTCAATTGCTTGACCATTATTTTGCAGAGGGTAATGTTGGTGTGAGCTTTAACCAGAGACGTCCCATTTTGTCCGAGACACAGTCGCAGTCTGTTGATGGTACAGAGGAAGTTACACAGGATTGGATGGTCTCGGAACAGCTTCATGAATATGAGTTGAAGCAAAGCAAGAAGAAGTTGAGGTTTGAAAGTGACTCAAAATAGTTTGCGGAGAAGGAGAAGCAGAGGAGAGCTGCAGATGGTGCCAAGGGTGCCAAATTTGCCAAGGTGAAGAAGCCTTCTTTGCAGAAGAAGAGGCTGAGTACTGTTGCTGAGGAAGGTGGTACACCTCGGCGGAGTCCACGTGTTGCTGGCATGAACAAGAATCTTGGCAAGAGAACTGCTGAAGCTGGTGGAAAGGATGATCCTCAGTGCAAGCGACTACATGTCACTGAAGGTCCCAACTCTGATGATGACGACTTTGTGCTTGCTGATTTTGTGAGGGATGTTCATAGTGGTAGACGCAAAGACTGTGGTTCATCTAAGAGTCTACCCAAGCGTGCCCGTGATGATGTCGATGAAGATGTTTGTGGTGGCTCTGGCGAGGAGGTGGATGTTGTTCCAAAGGTTTGTTGAAGTGGACTGCATTTGTTTCCTTCATTGTTATTCTATTTGTGTTTTCTCTGTCTCTTTTTTTATGGCTAGTCTTCTAATGTGGATTGCATTTCCCTTTACACAGAGGAAGAAGTCTAGTAAGAGAAATGCAGCTGAAGATGATGCTGAGGGAGATGATTCTCGATTTAACAAGACCGTACGTTTGTCGCTTCCCACTGTTTGCAAGGCTGCTGCCTTGTTGAAAGAGGCACACTGTAGTCGTGTTCGGGATGCTGGATTTGGTGTTGTCTTTGAACTGATAGTAAATAAAAATGTGTCGCGCATTCTTATGTGCTATCTGATGGGAGTGATTGACCCTGCCACCATGATAATGGACTTTGGGAATGGTAGGGTTCTTAGAATCAATCGTGATGCAGTTCATCACATTTTTGATTTACCCATGGGACGTCACACTACACCCATGCCTGCTGCCAGCGGCCATGATGACTCGTTGAGTGCCCTCAAGGATGAGCTTGGCTTTGACCGTTCAAAAAGTATATGTGTCAAAGACTTGCTTGAGAAGTTGAAGGTGTTGGTGGAGGAAGATGATCATGTGACTGTTGACCTTGCTGTGAAGGTGTTCTTCCTGATACTCTACCAGAATTTGCTGTGTCCCGGGCCTGCAGTTCGTTTGGGTAGAGTTGCTGCAATGGTAGAGAACCTGGATTATGCGACTATGGCTCAGATGGACTTTTGCCAGCTTGTTGTTGATGAGTTGCAGGCAGCTGTGGTGAGGTGGCAAACAGAAGGCAGCAAGCAGAATTGTGCAGAGGGTTGTGCCATTGTCCCCCCTGATTATGTATCTTGACTGCTTGAAGCTTCGCAAATTTTCAGTCATGCACACGTTGACGCCACGTGCGTCATACCTAACGACCAAGGACCTGATGAAGTTATACAATGAGGATGTGCTTGTGAAGGGAAAGATTTACTTGGAAACTTACAAATTTGGGAAGTTGCCGGTTAGTGCATCTGAGTTTTTAATATCAGTTTTTTTTAAAGGTGCAGCCATTATAAATCTGAACTTTTCTAGTACTCACATGTGTACTTCTCTTTGCCTCTTGTCTTTTTTTGCAGTGGAAGGCGTCAGGTGATATTGTGTACAACCATCCTGTTGCAGTTGTATGCGGCAGCTCTGATGCGGGACCTAGCACTCATGCTAGGTTTTATGAGCCTATATGTAGCCAGCTTCCTGCCTGTGATGATGTGGTGCCGCGTACTCGTGGTTTCATGGCTCGACAAATGTTTGATAATAGAAGCTCTTCTAAACACACATTTGTTGGCGGCAAAAAACACGAGGAGATTGATGAGCTTCTTCTGAAGGTTTTGAAGTTGACTGAAGATTTGCCAACCTCTGGTGACAGGTTGAGGATAGTTGCTGGTTTTTTCCCTGTTGGCCATGGCCCACGAGATGAAGATATTGTTGCTGCTCACAATTTTGATTGTGGCGTGATTGAAAGCCTGAAGATTGCAGTGACGAATGTTCGGTCTTTGTATGCTCAATTGAGACATTCACAAGAGGAAAAATGCGGTCGGTATGAGAAGGATGCTAGGCATATTTTGGATGAAATGAACCGTCAGGACGCTGGCGTTGGCGCTGATAATGTATGTTTTAGGTTTTTTGTGGCTTTGAACCTCTTTTGTGTATTATGTGAACTGCTCCTCACTATTTTTGTTTTTTGTGATAGGCTGGAGTGGAATCTTCTGGTGTCCATGGAACTAGGGACAATGGAATTGGCCAGGTACAAGTACTTCTGCCATGTCTGTTCTGCCATGCGTCCCTCTTCTTAAACTTGCATTTGTTGCTTTCCATTTTTATTGTATTTTTTGTGTACTTCACGGTTGTCAAGTGTGTACTGCTTGTGCATATTTGAACTTTTTTTTGGTCGTTACCATCTTATTTTCGTTTTTGGTTTGTTCTATGCCTGTAGACTGGTGATGCTGCTTGTGATGTGCACAAAGAGACCTATGATGGCTTTGGGAAGGATGAGGTCTTGGCTGATGCATCGTCCCCTCCGGATGTTGTAGCTGATAAGGTATAGTTGTATTACTTGTTCTGTTAGTGTGTTGTAATCTAATTTTTTGTTGTTGTTGTTGTTGTTGTTGTTGTTGTTGTAAACTTGATGTACGCTGTTATGTTCACTCATATGCATTTTCATTTACATATGTTAGATGCAATAGTTTTACATGTGTGAGCTTCAGTCTTTGACAGAAGTGAACTACATTCCATTTTGCATGCGTGGTCCATAATGTTTTACATAAGTAAGCTTCAGTATTTAACATAACCAAACTGCAATGTTTGACAAAGTGAACTGCAGTTCCTTTTTTACGTATATGTGTGTTGAAGTTGTAGTTGTTTTGATACACGTGGGTTGCAGTTGTTTGTTGTGTTAATTATCCCCACGCTCATTTTTGTGTTATTGTGTGTTTTTTAATCTTTCCACAGCCTGGACAAGAAAACATGGAAGTTCACGTTGATCTGAACCAGGGCGGTTGTGCTGTTGATGGTGGTGGCAGTGTTGGTGCTTCTCCATTTGTTGCCGTCGACTGTGCAGACCCTTCTGTAGCTCAAGAATCCCATGATGCTGTTTCCCCCAGCCGGCATGAAGATTCTGATTTTGGCATTGAAAAGCCGCTGGAGAATGTCGTCCCTGCTGTTAGTGTTGTTGCTTCCCGTGTTTGTCTGGCGGCCAACGATGTTCTTGAAGTATCTAGAGTGGAGCCTCATGTAGCTGAAGTATGTAAGGACGTCGCGGTTGACCAGACTGTTGTAAATCCAGAGAATGCTGATGTTGCTGCAGAAGGGCAGTCCAATGATGTTGTGTTGGATTTGTCGCAACCTATCCAAGAAAATGTATTGGTCAGCTCTGAAGAACAACAACATGAAGACTCTGACACTGAAGGCAAGAGTTTTGTTTCGAACAATACAGTTGAAGTTTTTCTCATTTCATTTTGTTTAATTACTATGGTATCTGTATTAGATGTTTAATGATAAGTGAAACTTGATCTTTTGTTTATGATTTTCAAAATAGCTAGCAGAATTTCCTTGGCTTAATGTTTGAACTTCATTATTTGGATAAGTGAACTTCATCTTTTTATTACAGATGACGAACTTCCTGTTGTGACACCGTCGAGCATTGATCCAGCTCTTCTGAAAAGATACAATGAGTTGTACGCTGCTGTTACGAGGGTTCGGAAGGACAAGAAGAAGAAGTATGGTTTTTTAGAAATTGGTTTGTTCATATGTATTTTCTAATTTTGGTTTTTAGCCCTTTTTCTTTGTTGTTATTTTTTTTAGTATCTTATGTTTCAGTTTTTCATGAAAAATTCAGGGACATGATTGCTTTTAAAACTGAGATGGGTGATATTACCATTGGCGAAGTTGGTCAATCCTTTTGGGATAATGGGATGCTCACTACAAGACTTGTAGATCTTGGGGTTTCTTTGCAGGTAGATAAGTTTAAGGGATCTCCGACAATGGTTGTCCCGTACCATATTTGTGTAAGAATGCAGAAATTTTTGTTTTATTTTTTTGATTTTCTTTTCTGATTTCGTGCGACGAGATGTTTTCTTGAGCACTATTTGATTTTTGGTTTTGTATTGGCAGACAAATATTTGGAATGGTGGTACTATAGGCAGGAGTGTTAAAATGATGTTCTCTTCAAATGCCGAGGAGCATGTTGATAAAAAGGATATGGTGAGTAACGTTTGTATGTGTCGAATACTATATTTTGCGTGTTTGTTTTTATAGTGTTCTGTTTCTTCTTCTTATAATAATTTTATTTATTTATTCGTGCTTTGAATAGGTCCTTTTTGCAACTTTTGATCCGCCAGATATGAGGGATGGCATTGGTCATTATTGTGTAGTTGCGTTAAATGTTTAAGAAAGGCGGTTTGAATTTCTTGACTCGCTCAATAAACCTGGCAGCCCTGATGCGATCAGGGTTTTTAGGAGGATGGTTAAAAATATCAAGCGTGCATGGAAAGAAGGAAGCTCAAGTACCGATGAGCCGCTAAATCCTCCTACACTTGATGGATTTGTGTTGAAACATGTCATTGTCCTAATGCAGCCAAATGGGTGTGTTCCGTACAGCCCCTCTTCTCCATACTGCTCAAGTTTTTTATTTCATTTTGTGAAACTGATGTTTTTTATTCTTTTATTGCAGGCATGATTGTGGATTCTATATGTTTCAATTCTTGCAGACTTGGGATGGTGTTCGAGTTGCTTAGTTTGGGGTGGAGCACATTGGCTACATCAGAAAGGCCATGCTCTATAGTTGGCTCACATGGAGAAACTGTTCCCTTGATTTAACATCACTTTTAATTTTTGCAGATAAAGGCTGTTTTAGTGAACTTCTTTATCCTTCCTTTATTTATTTTTTGTGTATTGCTTGCTTCCGGCTCTTACGGGCTTTTTTTACTAGTTTGTTTAGTTAAGTTCGTGATTTAGAATTGATGTGTATTTTTTTGTTGTGTTAGTGAGATGCATTTCATTTTTTGGGCAAGTGAGCTACATTGTTCTTTATAAGTGGGCTGCATCGTTGTATACAAGTGGGCTGCATTGTTGTATACATTTTTTGTTCTGCATTGCTGTAGACAAGTGGACTACATTGTTGTAGACAATTGTGCTGCATTCTATTCTTTAGTGAACTGCATTTTTTTATTTTAATGAGATGTATTACATGTTTTTAGGTTTTGTATTTTGTGCTGAGTGTTTCCATGTTTTTTCTACACTGTTTTAGGTTTTGATGGGGGGCTTCATGAAGGTTGTACGTCACTGTTCGAGTCCCAGGGTTCTGAGGTGGTTATGGAGGATTGTGTCATCGAAATCTCTCCAGATAATTCTGGTTGTTTGGCTGGAGATGGTTTGAACACAGTTGTGGCGTCTGGACCTGATGGTGGAAGTGTTTCTCGACCTAGCTCTCCACGCGATGTATTTGATGTTGATGATGATGATTTTGTTACGTCGTGTCCTCGCGCCACTAGGGCAAGGAGTGCAGCAATTAATCGCCCTCCTGAGGATGACGTTGAAATATTTTCGAACAAGAGGGCAGGTGAGATGTATGAATTATTTATATAAAATACACATACAGATACAAATTCATCCATAAAACACTACTGCAAAAAAGCAGACGAAAATCACAACAAGAGATAACAAAAGTCTGCGATTGCGGCTGCACACAGTACACAACATGAACCCCTAGTTTTTGTCCATACACAGGGTTTTTACCAAGTAGATTGTTACTGCGTCTGCGATTGCGACAGGGAAGTAAGCCCGAGGTCCGCAATCAGTTCTCGTAGCTCAAGCGACATGTCTTCATAACACAACATGTTCGAAGAATTGAACAGCAGCTGGAACATGTACTCCGCCTTCCAATCTTCAACAGCAGGCTGAAAAAGAAAAAGAAAAAAATGCAGACAGTGATTACATAAAAGGTTGTCATAAAGAACAAAAAGTGAAAAGGTAAAATAATAAAAAAAGTAACAAGAAAAAGAAGAAAACAGAGAAGGTGTTACGTCGGTTTTGATAATTTTCTCAACTAGACGTTCGCCGTCATACAACTGCGTCACCCTCAGAGATTCCGCACTCGTTTGCTCCCTGCGCTGGCACGACCGGGTAAGAGGGCTTCTCTGCCAATTTAACCCAGTCAGGGTGATTCTTAGATTTATACATTTTTTCACCATAAATCGCCTTTAGCAACTGAGTCATCCTCCTCATCTGGCAAAAAAAGGAAGCACAATGTAAAAATAACACACACCATAGATCAAATTACTATTCAGACGAACCAAAAAATACAAAAATTGTTCTCAACGTCTAGACAGTCCCTCTTTTAAATGCACGTGAGGTCATTTCCTTTTATCTCCTTTTTTACAAGGATTATGGGGGGCCTGAGAAAAATGCAGTTCTGTCACGCACATGTTGCAGTGCACTACATAAACAGGTGTGGTTCTATGTGTGCTAACATTGCATGTGCAGTTTATAAAAAAATGCAGTAGGAGAAACGCAAAAAAGCTCTGCACTTGGCAAGAAAAAATGACATACCACTTCAGTGCAATCTGAGTGGTAATCAGTCCTGCGCCACTTTGTCGTGACATCAGGATGGCCAGTGTACTTCCTAGTGTCATGGATATCAAACGTCTGGCGATGCTGGTTCATCGTGTATAAGGAATAATGACCATCCTTGGAGCGCGGCATCATAATCTGTTCACATCAAAAAAACAAAAAATGAAATGAAAAGTTATTTCGACACGTAGCACTAGGACCATTGTTCCAAAAAATAACTATAAAAAGAAATGCAACAAACCAGAAAAATAAATGACAGGAAACAATGAACTTACCAGTTTTGCATCCAACAGGTTTACGTCGTCACTCACAAAAACCTTGAACTGGTTAACTTGTCGGATGTGGGGTTCCGGCAAACCCTTAAGGTTCGAACACTGGGGTGCGCGCGATGTCTTTCCCTCCTACCGATCTACGCCCTAGCTCACTAAGATCTCGCGGACGAACTCACAACACAAAGAGACATGGGATTTATACTGGTTCGGTCCACCGTTGTGTTGTAATACCCTACTCCAGTGTGGTGGTGGTGGATTGCCTCTTGGGCTGATGATGAACAGTACAGAGGGAAGAACAGCCTCCTGAGGTTGAGGTGTTCTTGTGCTTGGTGACTTAGCGGGTGAGAGCTGGATGAACTGCTCGATGCCCCTACGGTGGTGGCTAGTTCCACTTATATAGGCCCTGGTCCTCTTCCCAAGTATTGAGTGGGAAGGGAGCCAACAACGGCGGGCAAATTTAAAGGGGGACAACTAGTACAAGCTATCCAGACAAAATTGGTCTTCGCCTGCAAAAGGCTCTGGTGGTGACGCTGTCTTGGGCTCCACGATGACCTCCGTCTTGCCGTCCTCCTGGTCTTGGTCTCGTTGCACCGATATAGCAACGTTTGCCTGATGCCTCGGTACTCCTCGCCTGTGCTGGCCTCCTTAGCACCAACGAGGAAACAAGGACGCTGCACGTGCTGGCGCCCGCTGGTGCCGATCGTCATGGCTCACGTCACGAGAGCCTTGTGAGGTTCGCCCCGCCTTGATATCTCCGCTCCTTGTGAGCCTGCCTGACTAGGCCACTCCTGAGGAGGTCTTGCGTCGTCCGCCTCGCGAGGCTTGGCCCCTCGCAAGGGTCTTGGATGCCTTGTTGATGAAGATGGACCATACGGCCTGCTGGCTTAGCCACGCCGTGGGTCGCAGGCATGTAAGTCTGGGGACCCCCGTTCCCAGGACGCCGACAGTAGCCCCCGGGCCCAAGGTGCGCTCGGGCTTGGCTTCGCGGTGAAGCCAAGGGTCAAGTACGGAGCACCGCGGGCCCCAAAAGCCTGCGGCCTCGGTTGACGCGTGGCAGTTGATTGGACGTGGGCGTCTCCGCTTCCCCACGCTGCCTCGGCAACTGGTTGACCTGACAAAAGACTGGCGCAGGTAGCACTTGCCTTCATTGCTTCTTCCTCGCCTCGCTCCAGATCCCCTTTCTTGCTCTTCGCCACCGCTACCTCCAGATCCGCTCCAATCTTATCCTGCATCCGTGATCCATGGCGCCGCGCAAGCTCAAGACTTCCTCAGCACCGGCTTGGTATGAGTCGGTCCTTGAGGCGCCCACCGTCATGGAGAAAAGCCTCACCTCCGTGCGCCTGCTGACGGTGGGCGAGAGCAATGAGTGGGGGGCGACCGAGCTCCGGCTTGCCTCCGACGTGCCGGAGCCCGAGGAAAGCACCTTCTTCCCCTTCTTCTCGAGCGGTGTCGCCGTCGGGTTGGTTCCTCCCTTCTCTGATTTCTTTTATGAAGTCCTCGACCACTACGGGCTGCAAGCATTGCATCTTCATCCCAACTCTGTCCTCCTCCTGTCCATCTTCGCCTACTACTGTGAGGCGTACCTGGGCGTGATGCCGTCCATGGCGTTACTGCGCCATTTCTTCTTCCTTCGTGTCAGCGAGGGTCACATCTCCGGATGTGCTAACTTCGTCGCATGCGGCAAGGCCAACTCGATCTCGAGCATGGGAAGAGGGCCGACAACATGCGATCCAAATGGGTCATGATGGATGCCAAGCGTGACGATCTGCGCCTGGCGTTGCCAACGGCGGCGCCCTCTTCCAATGGGGGGTGGCCCAAGGCGGAGCTTGCCGATGAGTGGGCATCGCTAGTGTTGGGGCAGATGGTGACCGACCTGAAGCCGGGCAATGCGAGGGCGGCCAAGGTGACGGGGGTCATGCTCCTGAGGGAGTTCTTGACGTTGTGAGTTGCCGCGCTCCAGCGCGCGCACGCCCTCTGTGGGAGTTTGAAGAAGTGGGAAACAAGACCTGCCTGAGGCCGGGGGCCCTGCCTGACGATGAATTGGCCGTTGTTCTGCGCCTCATAGTTGGGGACAACCAGGAGTACCCGCCAAGCGCCTTCGTTCCCCTGTTCCAGCGTAGGGATCGGGAGGAATTCGTCACCTTCAGGACAACCTTTGACGCGCGTGGGCTGGTGCCGCCGGAGCTCCCGGGAGCCCCTGCGGCACCAAAACCGGTGGAGGTGTCTTCTGACGAGTCCCGTGGGGAAGGGGAAGAGGAGGTGGACTCGGAGAAGACTCTGGAAGAGGTGGGGGAGACTTCCCCTCTGAGCAAGGCCGAGATCCTCCGCGCCCTTCCTGACGATGCCGAGGCCGACGCCTGCCAAGGGGAGAGGGAGCAGCCCCTCATCCCGACGAGGAGCAGGTCGTCGCTGGTAGCTCGTGATGCCGCCTCCATGCTGACACCTCCTGGGGCTGGCTCCGGCTCTGCCTCCGCACCGCCTGGCGTCGCCAGAGCCCGAACACCTGCTCCTCAGGTCCTGATGCTGTCAGGCTTCAAGCTCCCCAAGCGGAAGTATGTTGCGGTGGATCAGTAAGTGTCTTAAGCTTCGCCTTGTCCCTATTTGTACTCGTCATTCCCTGATGCTCGCCCTTGGTTGATCAGGCCGACATCTTCGGCGAAGAAGAGGAAGGAGGATACGACGGCCGTGCCTCCCTCCGTAGAGGAAGGAGGCAGCAGCGCCCGCATCTCCCCAGCCCGGTCGCCCTCGCGGGGCCAAGAGGGACATCGCCGCATGGAATCAGCCCCCATGGCCCCGCTGGCTCCAGAGGTGCCGGCGCTTGGCACGGCTGATGAGGTCCCAGCTGCTCCGGAGCCTGCGATCTCCCAGGCCCTGGTGACGATGTCGCCTCCTCCCACTACTGCACCTCCACTCCCAGGTTCTTCTGCTCCTGCTGCTGTTCTGGAACCTGCTCTTTCGGAGATGACCTAGCTGCAGGCGGATCTCCTGGGCACGGACCAACGCCTTGTGGCCGGGCGCCTGGAGGTGGCCTCAGGCTGGCTCCACTCCGACCTTGCGGTTCGCGCGGCGCTAGGCCAGGCCGCTCTGGCTTCTGAGAAGGAGAAGCAGAGTGCCACCAACGCCGCAGCCGATCGTGAGATGGCGCTGAAAGACGCCAAGGCCGCCCGTGACCGCTGCCGGGCACTGGAGGACGAGTTGCAGAGCCTTTGCGACAAGCACGCCGAAGAAGCACGCTGCCACCAAGCGAAGGAGGAGGAGATGAAGGCCCGAGAGGACGCCGTCAAGAACCGTGATGCTGAGCTGGTGGAGTTGGGGAGGGCGCAGGCCACTGAGCGCAACCGGTTGGAAGAGCTGGAGCGGAAGGCGATGGCGAGGGAGGCCGATCTCGACGCCAAGGCGCGAGTCCTGACCAAAGACCGCGCAGCCTTTGCCGACCTCGAGGAGAGATCCCGCAAGGCACTGAAGACGCTCTATGAGCACGGCCTGGAGAAGTCGCTGGCCACCGATGAGGACGGCCCCGCCCGGCTGCTTCCTCTCTTGGTGAAGGCGCTCGAGGAAGTCGTTGATGGCGTTGGTCCCATGGCGGAGGCGGAAGCTCGCGTCCTGTCTTCAGCTGCATTTACCCGTGTCTTCAGCCACCTGCACCTTTGCGACCCTATCGCTTGTCTTGACGGGCTGCTGGAGCCTGTGGCTGAAGATCAATACGAGGCCGCTGCGGCAGCTGTGCAAGGTCAGGTGGAGGCTTTGCTGAAGAAGTTCCGCGGCTTTGTCTCCGCTCCTCTGTCCGGCGATGTCACCGACCCTGCAGCTGGTGGTGAAGGTGAAGACAACGTTGCTCACGAAGTAGCGCCTTCCGCAGGTGATGGCGGCGTCCGGGGGTGACCTGAGGCTATTCTCCTGTTTCCGTTCCTGCAACATGTATTAGGCCTCGTGGAGGCGTTTAGACTTTTCATTTGACATCGTGAGGACAATGTGTTTGTAATATTTGCTTCGAGAGTTTGCGATTTCCTTCCTATTTGCTTTGCGTTCTGCATCGGCAGAGCCCAGCCCCGCGCATACCTCAACCGCCATCGGGCCGACCGGAGACCAGGACGGACCAAGGAGTGAGGGGCTACGTGACCAGTTAGGCTCCCGAGTCGCGATGCTCAGGAGTCCCCCTTGACGCGCAAACAGCTTATAGGGAGAGTTCGCGAGGATAGATTAATGTTCTATGTCGGCAGAGCCCGACCCCACGCATACCTCAACCGCCATTGGGCCGACCGGAGACCAGGACGGACCAAGGAGTGAGGGGCTATGTGACCAGTTAGGCTCCTGAGTCGCGATGCTCAGGAGTCCCCCTTGACGTGCAAACAATTTCCATACCTGCCCTCGCTGAGGCCTCGGGAGGGGCGCGCGATGCCCAGGTCCGGGGGACATGGTTAGGTGGCGTGCGCTTGGGTGTGACCTGAGCGCAGCCCCCGTGACCAGCCCCCTCGCGTGGCTCTCCCGAGGGGAGGTGTTGCGGTGAGGCTGGACGCTGAGCTCTGGGCTCCCTGAGGTTGGTACGACCGTGGGGCCGCCCTCGGTTGTTTATCACCAGCGCGGAGCATAGTGCTTCCGCTTGTGCACGGGCATAGCCGCTCCTCGGCAGTGTCGACGGCCAGCACGGAGCATGGTGCTTCCACTTGTGCGTGGGATGGGGGCCCCCTCCGGGAGGAGCCCCCGGTGAAAGTGCGTTATATCGACTAGAGGGGGGTGAATAGGCGATTTTTATGAATTCTTCACTGAGGACTTTGCCAGTGAGGAAATTCCTTAGCGAAGAACTACTTGCAACGGAATAAGTACTCAAAAGTATGCATAGCAGAACACAAGCATGGTCATCATGATGAAATGAAGACAAGCACAGAGTATAGAAGCGTAAACACAGGATAGCATAGGATGAAGACAAACAGACTGAAGAAATTGAACTGAGGAAACTGAGAAAGTCTTCAGTCAAAGTCTTCAAACACAGATATGAACAAGTACACAACACAATTATGAGGAAATGAAAGAGTTAAGGAAATAGAACCAGTAAGCTTGGTGAAGACAATGATTTGGTAGACCAGTTCCAACTGCTGTCTCTGTTGTACGTCTGGTTGGAGCGGCTAGGTATTTAAACCTGAGGACACACAGTCCTGGACACACAGTCCCCACTGTATTCTCCTTGAGCTAAGGTCACACAGATCTCGCGCAATCACTCGTGGTAAGTCTTCAGGTGACTTCCAAACCTTCACAGACTCGGTCACTCGGCGATCCACAATTTCCTCTTGGATGCTCTAGACCATGACGCCTAACCGTCTGGAAGAAGCACAGTCTTCAAAGGTAACAAGCGTCGGATCCACACAGGATCAATCTCTTCAGTGATGCTCAATCACTTTGGGTTTGTGGGTGTTTGGGTTTGGGTTTTCCTCACTTGATGATTTTCGCTCAAAGTCCTCGGAGGATGGGATGCTCTCAAATGACAAGTGTCAGTTTCTCTCAGAGCAGCCAACCAGCTAGTGGCTGTAGGGGCGGCTATTTATAGCCTAGGGAGCAGCCCGACATGATAAGACATAAATGCCCTTCAATGATATGACCGTTAGGTGGGTAGATATTTTGGGACAGCTCGCGCATAGCACAGCAACGGTCAAAAATTTGAGTATCAAATTCCTCAGGGCTATCATGTTCCTCACTATGTAGGCAATCCGCACTGGCGAATTCCTAACTCCTCAGTCAGAACAAATTCCTCAGAGACCAGAAGAACTTCGTCTCTGTCACTGAAGAATATGACTGAACTGTATGAGATTTCCAATGGCTTCACTCGAAGGGATTGGTAGGTGTAGGATTTTGAGTTGAGCATCACATGGAAATTTTTCCTTAGTATTTCCTCGACCCCATTTAACAGTATGGTGTTTCCTATGACTCAAGAAAGAGAAAACGAAACTACGAAAACAAAAGTCTTCACGCTCCATGTTCCTCAAATGAATACCAAGTCTTCAAGGTCACACCAATTTCTTCACTTTCAAAGTCTTCAGAAATCCAAAGTTTTCAGTCGAAGAACTTCATTTTTAGGGGTCGACTTTCTCTGTAAATATCAAACTCCTCATAGACTTATAAACCTGTGTATACTCATAAACACATTAGTCCCTTAACCTATAAGTCTTCAATACACCAAAATCACTAAGGGGCACTAGATGCACTTACAATCTCCCCCTTTTTGGTGATTGATGACAATATAGGTTAAGTTTTCAACGGGGATAAACATATGAAGTGTAAATACTGATATTGAGGAATTTGATTGCAAGATATAGAAGAACTCCCCCTGAAGATGTGCATAGTGAGGAATTTGCTTTTGAAGCAATGCACACTTGAAGAGTTGAATCATGGAGATCTCCCCCTATATCTTGTAATTCATACACGCATTTGACATAATATATGAAGAATTTGAAATGCATGATGAAATATGGTGACTGATGTAATTCAGCATGCGTGCAATAACATTAACGAGGAATAAGCATGCAGAAGAAATAGCAAAAGTATCAGGCCACCATAGAGTTTTAAGTTTACAACTCGATCCAACAAAGTCATCAGAAGAACGAGAGTTGTAACTTAGAAAAAAAATGCCCATAGAAGATAGACCCGCTTGAAGACTAACTCAAATTTCTCCCCCTTTGTCATCGAATGACCAAAAGGTTCGAAAATGAGGACTAACGCCCCTGAAGAATATCAAGTTGATGAAGGAGCGTCAGCGTTGTTGGGGTCGTTTGTTGTAGTAGGGCCTGCCGCAGTGTCGTCCAAGTCTTCATGTTCATCGGTGTCGCGCGATGAAGAATAGGAGCTGGCCACCAAGGACGGAACCTTGACCTTCTTGTATTCCTTCGGTGGAGGTGCAGACCAGTCAAAGTCCTCCTGGAGACCCATTTTCTTCAGATCTTCTGCGCTATAAATGTGCGACAGAACAGCCCAGGTGCGGTTGAGGGTTTCATGAAGGTAGTAATGGTTTTTCTTCACTGCATTGTGGGTAGCAGTCATGTTGTGAAGAATTGAACCAAACTGACGCTTGACCCATTTGTGATTGCGATCAACCTTCTGGTGAAGACTGAGGAGAAGCTCACGGTCAGTCATCACCCTGGGAGCTGTGCCTTGAGGATTTGGCTTGGTTGCGTTGGCGGCAGAATCATGGGTGGCAGAGTCATCATTGGTGGAGTAGGATGCAGCCTTGCGAAATTGACCATCCAATGGACGAATGCCTTCATCAATGACAGCAGTAGCCTTGCCCTTTTCATCAGCTGAGGAAAATGTCTGTTTGAGGACTTCAATCGGGGGCAAGTAGCTGCGATGGTTCAGTGTATCAGCTTTGTAGTTGAGTGAAGACCTTGTTCTGATGAATCTCATGATCCACAGAGCATAAGGCTTCAACTCAAATGGTGACATTGCGACATTGGCCAGAGTCCTCATGAAGAAATCATGGAAGTTGACGGGAACGCCATGAATGATATTGAAAAGCAGATTCTTCATGATGCCAACGACTTCTTCTTCATTCGAGTCGTGGCCCTTGATAGGACTCAATGTCTTCTTCAGAATGCGATAGACAGTCCGAGGCACATATAACAATTCCTTCACAAGGAATTTTGTTCTTGGGGCCTGACCTGGCTTCAAAGGCTTCATCAGCACTTGCATATAGTGATATGTAAGCTCAGGTTCATTGTAGACGCAACGAGCAGCTTCAAGGGGAGGACTGAGAGGCAAAGCACGAAGCAATTCAATAGCTGGTGCCTTGTAGTGAGTATTTTCAGACATCCAGTCCAGCACCCATGAATTCACATCTTCAGAGTCTCCGGTGATGTGCAGAGTTGCAGAAAATTGAAGAATGAGCTCTTCATTCCAATCACATGTATCAGTGCAGAAATTTAACAGTCCAGCGTCGTAAAGAACACTGAGGACTGGCACGAAGCACGGCAGAGATTCCATATCCACGTGAGGAATGTGCTCATGATCGAAGACTTTGTCTTTGTTGAACAGCACTGAGGAATAAAAAATTTCCTGGCTGGCAGTCCAGAAACGCCTCTTCCTAATGCGAGCAGAGTCATAGGGGTTGTAATCAGTGAAGAATACGTGCTCGCCGAAGAAATCATTAGCCTTGAATTTTTGCTTCCTTGAGAATGGATCCTTTGGCTTGGGCAGAGGAGTGTCAGTCAGTTGCATTACAACATCAGGAATCGCAATCTCAGGTTCTTCAGGCTGAGGAATTTCTGGTTCCTCTTCAGTGGCAGCCTGGGTCTTCAATTCTTCATTTTCATTTTCTTCAGCACTAGTGGCTGGAATTTCTTCATGAGCTTCATCAGATCCCATTTGAACTGTAGTTGCTGGGGACTGAGGAATTTGTTGCAATGGTGTGAAGAGTGGAGAGTTAGGGTGCTGACTGTCCCAAAAGTCATCATTCATCACTGGTGTGGTACAGCCAATGTCCACATCTTCATCTTCCATTTCTTCAACGCCGGCCTCTTCAGCAGTAAACTGAGGCATAGGCGAGGAAACTGTGGGGGTTGAAGGGATTTTATCCACTTCAATTTCTTCATCCATCTGCTCTGACGAAGCAGCAGAAGGATTTTCTTCATCAGATCCGCTAGGGATCACATATTCTTCATCAAAAGGGACGATTTCCTTTGATGGCATGGAGGAAACAGGAACAACATCAATTGGATTAGTAAATGAGCTTGTCAATTTCTTCATCTTCTTCGGTACTGGAGAATCTGAAGGAGCTGATGCTTTCCTTTTCTTCACTGCTGCACGCTCTGCAGCCTTGGTCTTCTTCACATCTGATGCAGATGGAAGAATTGGAGTTGGGGTAGGCGCAGGAGGAGCAGAGGAATGTGGTTGATTTTCTTCAGGCACAACTGATGCAGTTGCCCTGACTTCTTCATTTTCTTCAGGCGCACCACTAGTGGATGCCCTGGCAATTTCATCAGCGGCTGGAATGCAGTCATCAGCCCTGGAACTTACATTTTCTTCAGCAGCCTGATTGTCATCAGCGGTGCTGGCATGTTCTTCAGTTGGCTGAGCAGATGCTTCAGCCTGAGGAATTTCTTGTTGCGATGGGGCTGCAACATTTGAGGTGAACTTCTCAGTCAGTTTAACAAACCTGACCTTGGCTCCTTTCCAATCAGCATAGTAAGCATTGAAATCATCGCCGAGGACTTTGATTTCAGACTGGATCTTCACAAGTTCATCAGTTGTCATAGAGACAACGTTGTTCTTCAGGAATTTCTCCTTCCTGTACTGTGCTTTCTTGAGCTGCCTAGCCTTCTCAAATTTCCATTTCTCTTCTTGGATGAAGGCAGTCAGCATATGACTTTGGCCAGGAGTCAGCTTGAAGTCAGGCATAGGAGTGTTTGGGTCCTTGTGCCAGAGATCAATGTACTCGAGGATCAACTTTGGATCCAAAAGCAGAGGCACATTTGTGCCCTTGGCTCTAGCGGCCCTGACTTGCCTATCTCTGATGATTTCAGCAAGTTCTTCATCATCAGCTTCGTCTTCTTCAGACGGCACTTGGAAGGTGACCTGCTTCTTGTGAGGACTTGGGCGAGAGCCTCGTCCAGCAGTGGTCTTTGTCTTCAGCAGAGAGGGTCCTGTTGAAGAATTTGGTGCAGCTGAGGAACTAGCTGAAGCTCCTGAGGCAATAGAGATGCCTGTAGTCCTTTGGCATGTGGCAAGATGCACAGGTGCTGAGGATTTGGTCGGAGCAGCTGAGGACTTTGGAGGGGCAGGAGCAGCGTGAGGAATTTGCCGTGAGGACATTGACGGTGAAGCACCTGGCTTACGCGCAGGCTTCTTTGCCATGGATTTCTTCGGCTTGACAGCAGAGGCCTCAGCAGAGGTAGCAGCAGCAGCAGAGTCCTCGTTGAATTTCCTCACTGCATCTTTTTCTTGTTTGGCCAACTTGGCCTGGCGCTTGGCCCATTCTTCAGGATAATCTTCACCATGCTTGAGGCTGGTGAGATCAGCTTCTTGGCTAGGTGCCAACGGAGGTCTTGAGCATGGAGGATTGAGTTTGAATTTCTTCATGTACTTGGGAGTCACATACCTGTACTCCCTCCACTCTCTTGCCCATCTCCTCTCTATCTTCTGAATGCGCACCTTGCACTGATTTTTATCTTCCTCAGGGGGTGTGCAGTACCCATCATAGATGTCCTCAGGGATTTCAAATGCAGTGTTGATCTCAGGTCTCTTTCCTCCTTTCTGTGGCTTCTTTCCATCAGCCATTTTCTTCAGATGAGGAATTTGAACAATTGAGTTCTCTGAAGAAGTATGCAACTATTCTTCGAGGAACGCTGCAAATGAGTTAAGTTGATGAGAACCTAGTGATTCAGCAGCGGACATGAGTACCTGTGAACAGAGTATAGTTGCGAGGAAGTTGAAGAGGTCATATGCGTTCTCAGAAGATTTTTCAAAAAGAACAGGTTTGAGGAATTTCACTAGATGAGTCTTGAAGAATTTCACTAAGCGTTCTTTGTCTTAGGTTCCAGAGTTGTATAGATTGAAGATCCACACAATTGAGGAATCTTGAAGAAAAATTATTGCTTAGAGAAACGAATCAAGAACAGATGACATGTGAGGTGTTTAGTGTGTGAAGAATTTGAAGAATAAACACCTTTTGAAGATTTTGCTGAAATCATTTGAATCAAAGAGGGCAGTAAAAGTAACTTTTAATTACCCTGAACGAAGAACACGACGAACTGTGAGGTGGAGAAGTGAAGTTCGTCTGTGCAGATCTTCCACGCCCTAACTCGGCGGAGGAAGACGGCTACGGCGGCGGTGGAGTGAAGATTTCCGCGGCCGGCGCGAGTACGACGGCGACGAGGTCGAGGCAATGAAGCTCTTCCTCACCGGTGACGATGAAGTAGCGGCGGCACTAGGGTTTGAGAAGCTCGAGCTGGAGAGAGGTCGAGCGGAGTAAAGGAAGTGAGGAAGGGAGAGGGGGTATTTATAGCCACGGTGAAAAACTGTTCGCCCAAAGAAATTGGACGAACGTGCCCCTGACCCTTCTCATTCGCTTGACATGTGTCACCCACGTACTAAGAAGTGGAGATCGTGTTAGATCATGGGTGAATAGATAAGTATTCATGGGATGCGGAACGGTTTGAGCGGCAAAGCCAAAAATTTGGATAAGATAAGTTAAAAGTTCCGTTCGCAAATTCTTCAGCTAACAAGGACACAGTGAAGATTTTGAACGAGTTTCAAATAGAACGCACATGAAGAATTTGTGAATAGATTGGGTTGAGTATAGCATAGAGGGGGAAGGGTCCGATCACATTCACTTAGCAGAAAAAAGCGACTTGAAGAAATAGCAATAAGTGAATGCTGTAGAGGACATAAACTCACACACACACA
>NC_057796.1:159086495-159091050 GCF_018294505.1 Triticum aestivum | reverse complement strand
AAACAGTGAAGATTTTGCAAAGTTGAAGATTTTGAACAACTGAGGAATTTCAAAACTGAGGAAAAACTCAAATTGAAGATTTTCAACTTTTGGTGGTGGCGTGACCCGCCGTATAAGAATGATGATTTCAGACACCGCGTACAATTGTCGTAGGGTTCTGAGAATCAAATTCTTCGTTAATTTCCTCACACTTTGAGTGTTATTCTTCATTGATTGAAGAAAAACGTTTCTTCATGTGTTGCACATCTAAGTCATCAATTTTGCATAAGTGTTAGGATGAGTGTCCTTTTCAAAGAACATTCGAAGATTCTAGGATATTTAGCTCACACCGCAACTTGCTAAATCTCTTCTCATCCAAGGGCTTAGTGAAGATATCGGCTAGCTGTTCTTCAGTCTTCACATGCTCAATAGAAATGCCGCCCTTCAACACATGATCGCGAAGAAAATGATGACGAATCTGAATGTGCTTTGTCTTCGAGTGCTGAACTGGGTTGTGAGCAATCTTGATGGCACTATCATTGTCACAGAAGAGAGGCACATTCTTCACGTTGACGCCATAGTCCTTGAGAGTTTGCTTCATCCACAGCAATTGAGCATAGCAAGAACCAGCAGCAATGTACTCAGCTTCAGCAGTAGACAGTGATACGCAGTTCTGTTTCTTCGAAGACCAACAGACCAAAGATCGTCCGAGGAAATGACATGTACCAGATGTTGACTTGCGGTCCACACGATCACCAGCATAGTCAGAGTCAGAATATCCAATGAGATCAAAAGCCGGGCCCTTGGGGTACCATAATCCAAGTGTTGGTGTGTGAGCTAGATATCGAAGAATATGTTTCACAGCCTTATGGTGTGATTCCTTCGGTGTAGCTTGAAATCGGGCACACATGCAAACACTAAGCATAATATTTGGCCTAGATGCACATAAATACAATAAAGAACCAATCATGGAGCAGTATACCTTTTGATCGAAGTCAATACCATTTTCATGAGTGCATAGATGGCCATTTGTGGGCATCGGAATTTTGACGCCTTTGCAATCTTGCATGCCGAATTTCCTCAGTACATCCTTGAGGTATTTCTCCTGAGATATGAATATGCCATTGCGCTGTTGACGAATTTGGAGACCTAAGAAGAATTTCAACTCTCCCATCATAGACATTTGATATTCTTCACTCATCATATAGGCAAATTCATCACTATAACGTTGGTCAGTACAGCCACAGATAATATCATCAACATATATTTGGCATAGAAACAATTCACCATCATAAGATTTAGTGGAAAGAGTAGGGTCGAGTGAACCGGGTTTGAAGCCTTTCTTCATGAGGAATTCCTTCAAAGTATCATACCATGCCCGAGGGGCCTGCTTGAGGCCATAGAGGGCCTTATTGAGTCTGAAGACTTTGTCAGGATGCTTTGGATCTTCAAAACCTGGGGGTTGAGCAACATATACTTCTTCCTCAAGCTTACCATTGAGGAATGCACTTTTCACATCCATTTGATATAAAGTGATATCATGATGGTTAGCATAAGCAAGTAATATGCGAATAGCTTCAAGTCTAGCAACAGGTGCAAAAGTTTCATCGAAATCAATTCCTTCAACTTGTGTGTAGCCTTGAGCTACAAGTCGTGCCTTATTCCTCACCACAAGGCCATTTTCATCTTGCTTGTTGCGGTAGATCCACTTTGTGCCAATGATATTGTGCTTGCGAGGATCAGGACGTTTAACCAGTTACCAGACGTTGTTGAGTTCGCATTGATGTAATTCTTCTTGCATGGCCTGAATCCACTCAGGCTCCAAAAATGCTTCATCTACCTTAGTGGGCTCTGTGATCGAGACAAAAGCATAGTGCCCACAAAAGTTAGATAAATGTGAAGCTTTTGAGCGTGTGAGAGGACCTGGTGCTTCAATGTCATCGATGATCTTTTCAACTTGCACTTCTTTTGCAACGCGAGGATGAGTTGGTTGTCGTCGAGGAATTTGATCAGCATTTTCTTCAGCACCATTTTCTTCAGCATTTTCTTCAGGTGCATTAGCTCGACGTTCTTCACGTTCTGGAATGAATTCTTCAGCAGATTCTTCGGTAGGAATGACATCCTCAGTAGCCTTGAACTTGATAGATTCCTCAGGTGCTGGTTCATCTATCATAGAAGGTAGGTGCTCTCTTTGTGAGCCATTAGTTTCATCGAACCGCACATCTACAGTTTCAACAACCTTGTGAAGAACGTTGTTGAAGACTCTGTAGGTGTGCGAGTCCTTTCCGTAACCAAGCATAAAACCTTCATGTGCTTTCGGTGCAAATTTAGCATTGTGATGAGGATCTCTAATCCAACATTTAGCACCAAAGACTTTGAAATAACTCACATTGGGTTTCTTGTCAGTGAGGAGTTGATAGGCAGTCTTCTTGAAGAATTTGTGAAGATATACCCTGTTGATGATGTGGCACGCAGTATAAATTGCCTCAATCCAGAAGTGACGAGGCGTCTTGTACTCATCAAGCATAGTGCGAGCCATCTCAACAAGATATCTGTTCTTGCGCTCCACGACGCCATTCTGCTGAGGAGTGTAAGGAGCAGATAACTCATGAGTAATACCAAGTTCATCAAGATAGTCATCAAGACCAGAATTCTTGAACTCAGTTCCATTGTCACTTCTGATGTGCTTGATCTTCACACCAAAGTTGGTTGAAGCCCTCGAGGAAAATCTTTTGAAGACTTCCTGCACTTCATCTTTGTAAGTGACAATATGGACCCATGTGTAACGAGAGTAATCATCAACAATAACAAAGCCATAGAGAGATGCGTCATTTGTGACTGCTGAGTAATGGTTAGGACCGAAGAGATCCATATGAAGCAATTCAAATGGTCGAGTAGTGGTCATGATAGTCTTCACTGGATGCTTAGCCTTGGTCATCTTTCCAGCTTCACAAATTCTAGTCAAGTTACATATAAAGTTCATTTAGTTCGGAGCTACGGCCTAAAAGATATGAGCAGAACAAGTTAAACATGGCATTGATGCAAAATGCATTCAAACATCAAGCAAACACTCTCAAAACAAGGAAGCAACAAGGTAAAATGAAACTACATGCAATTCTAAGCAAGTTACATATAGAACGAGCTCAAAACGAAGCAACGGTGCAACACATACACTCCAAACAAGACATAGCAACAATCTGTCCAAAACAGCAACTAGACATCTTGCAAGCATCATAAAAATATGCTACAGCACCTCAACATGAAAACAAAAGGCATGGACATGATATGCAGGTAAAGCATTACAAAACATGAACACTGAGCTATCTCCAGAAATCACTAGAACATGCTCAAAAGGACATGGCAAGATTGCAAATAATAACAGATTCACAGACTTGGCAAAAATCACTGGACATGGCAGAAATAACATCAGGTTGCAAAGTTTAGAGCTACCCAACAACATGCTACAGAAATAGATCATAGCAAACAAAGGCATGGCATGAATCTACTACTTGCATAGAACAAAAGTTCCTTACTGATCACGAGCCAAAAAGGCACAAAAGATATGATGGCACCCACGTAAACATAGCAAGTTTCATAACCAGATTCAGACTTGGAAGAAAAACAGAGCATGGCAGAAATAACGATAAGTAGGCATGTTGGTCAGCTTGAACCACTCACCACAAAGCATTACATGGCATGGCAAGGTAACCAACAGTAATAAGGCATAAATATGAAGCTAAGAATTGCAAGAGCATGTCCATAGGGTGCATGGATCACTATCAAAACACATGGAAAAAACTGAACTTAATGTTAACAGGCTGAGAGCAACATTATTTAGCAATTTGAGAGCAAGTTTGCAACAAGCTACAGCAGGCTATAAATGCAACCAAGGGCATGGATGGATAGAGCATAACATATATAACAAAACACCCTTAGTGAACATCTCCAGTTTATGCATAGAACTCATGGTAACAGCAAGCTTACATGGCAACAAAATATAACAGACTCAAGACTTGGCAGAAATGGCAAGTCACAGAAATCAGCTACATCATGGAGGCTACTTTGCATGCATGTGCTAGTCACCACACATATCACAAAAATACAAGACAAGCACCTCTGTAAAGATGGCATGATGTAGTTCAAAACACATGTAGAGCTCATGCTCATAAGATGTACACACAAAATGCAATGAAAAAGACAAATCAGCAAGTTATATCAAGTTTCAGCAGTTAACATCATATAACACTCTTGCAACGATGATTAGGGCATCAAGATGAACTCAAACAAGCATGGCACAATGGAACAAAATGAAGAGCATCTCACAATGAACATTTCGACATATTACACGCACAAATCGGAGCAGCACACACAGAGTTATGGCAGGTCCAAGATGCACACATGATATGAGGTTCTGGGGACTTAGCAGAAACTATACCCCGCGAAAAACGTGGACGGGACGGAGGGATCCGGGACGCGGGCGCCTGTTTGGATGGGGGAACCGGTGCATCTGGTCCACCCCGGCCGGATCCAGATCGGGGACGGGTCCGGGTCCGGCGACGGCGGCTCGCCGGATGCC
>NC_057796.1:159078955-159085770 GCF_018294505.1 Triticum aestivum | reverse complement strand
GTTAGGGGGATTTCATCCGTTTTCGGACCGTTCGATCGCCATCGGACGGTCGCGGAGCGGAGAGGAACTAGGAGAGGGGTCGGTGGGATGTGAAGAGAGGGCTTGGGCTGAGGGGAGAGAAGAGAAGTGCAGCCCGGCAACGATTTTTGGAGACCAAAACATCCGACGAATAACCGGCAACGGTGCCGCTACGGATGACGGTTGGGCTATCAAACGGACTCCGAATGCGACGAAATTTGACAGGCGGTCTACCTAGACTATAACAAGACCGCACGCCAACTTTCATCCCATTCCGAGAACGTTTTGCGGCGGCTCACAAAACCAAGGACTGAGAGGTGCCGCGGGCGCGTGCGAGTGTGGTTGGGCTGAGAACGGACAACGGAGAGTACCGGGGAAAGCCGAACGGATGCAAGTTTTGAAAAACATGCAGATGAAATGCAGATGATGACATGGCAAAGATGCAACACGCAAGCAAAAAACATGGCAACAACGACAAATAACTGGAGGACACCTGGCGCATCGGATCCGGGGCGTTACAACACTCCTCCACTAACAAGAGATCTCGTCCCGAGATCTTAGGACCGAGACGGAAGGAAAAAGGGATGAGGTGAAATAAGAACAAAACAGTGAGGGTGAACAAAGTCAAGAACACTCGAGTAGGAAAAAGTAATGTTGAATGAGACAAGAAGCAAAAGCTCAAGGAATAAGAGTGAATTCGAAACCACTCCGGTTAGGAAAAGATAGAAAAAAGGAATAATAACGAAGGAATTTATGCAGCACTCCGGTTGACCAAGGAAAAAATAGAACATGAACTTGAGAAATGGAACGATACTTGACTTGAAGAACAACACAAAACCTCCGGAAGACTTGAAATAGTGGAATGAGAAAAAGGGGAAGAAGATGACAACTTCTACCATGAATGAAATAGAGAGCATCCTTAGAAGGAAACATTGAACGGAGTTGTTGGAAATTCAACAACAAAAGATTAAGCTTATTGTGGACTTATGGATAACATCTCAAAATTATGAGGTGGTAACCTACCACAAGCGGAAAAGATTGAAAAACTGAGAAGAACGAGGAAATGCAAAACTCCACTTCAGCAGAATATGGAGAATTAATTGCACTTTGAGAAGCAAGACGAAGATACTTGAGCTCCTTCGATAAGAATCTTGATGAACACTTGAGGAATGAATTAAATCATGACGAGCCACCGTGAAGAACTCCGGTGACAAAAGAATGACGAGATAAAATTGAAGGATGAAAAGGGATAATATTAAATCCTTGCGATGATTTGGATGGAGGTTCGCGACGAAATCGGCGAGAAGCTTGGAACTCCGGACAAGAAAAGACGAATAACTTAGAACCGAGAAATCACTCATCACGACAATCTTTGAAGAAAAGAATTAATCAACTTGACCACGATGAAATGAGAATAAGAATTATGTCATGCTTATCCTTCACCAATTAAATTGATGAGAAGCAATGGATTGCATACAACTTATTCACATTGAGAAAAGTTTAAGGGGAGATATAGCGCAAAACTTGAGAAAGTCTTCATGAACCACCGGTAGGATTTGGAAAGAACGAATTAATTGATATGATTACAAATGACAAGGGGTCTTGAACGAGCCACCGTTAGAATTGAAAATTGACTGACGAAGGAGAATGACTCCCCGGGAAAAATAGGAAAAGCACGAATATACTTGAGGGAATCAAGATGCAATTGAAAGAAGAGATCGTGAGTTGATTGAAGCATACTTGAACGAAGCACTGGAAGAATATGTAAACGAACGAAGGGGCACGAATATAGAATAATCGGAGAACGGATTTGAAAACTTAGAACGAAGAAATATTCTGAAATGGAGGCCTCCGGATAATTGAGACGGAAAGCAACTCCTGAAATACTCCGGATGGGTGAAAATAATTGCACGACTTGTAACAATTTGATAGGATAACCATCGAGCTAGCACCGCGAATTTCCGGGAGAGCGGACAAGATTTAAGAGAAATTCTTCTTCGGTCTTCAATGTTGAGAATGACGACGAGAAAGAACACCAAAATTGTTGAGATACTCCGGGAGAATGAAAAGCGAAGAGGTAGAGTCAACAATGAAAATAATTTGAAATTGATCTTGGAAAAACTTCTGACTGATGAACTTCATACTTACGTCCACTTCAAAAAGGATTTGAGAATAACTCCGGGAAAATTAGAAGAGTCAGGTAAGATCCTGGGAAAGACATGTGGGTTAGGGCCCACTAAAAGAAAACACCGTTGAAAAAGGATTGTTGACCAGATAGATGATGCACCGGAACAATTGAAATATTTGAATGAGGTGACAACCTCAAATTAATTCGAACACAGCCGAATCTCCTGAGATGTCTTGAACGCTCCGGAAGGATAAACTGGCTAGAGGGGAACGAGCAAGGAAAACACTTGATCCAAGGGAAAGAATATGATCAACCCGAAAAACTTGAATTGAGTCCACCGGAGAAGAAAACAAGACGAATCAATGATGAACTTGACAAGAATTCACCGGTTGAAATGATTGAGGAAAGACTGAAGAGGTTCCGCATGAATGAAATTGATGCTCGAAAGAGACTCAAGCTCCGGGAATAAAAAGGGTGGGAGGGCGGGAAAAACACAGGCAACTTGGAAGGGGAAAACGACGAATAGCTTTGAAGAGAAAAACGCCGGTTGAAATAATGCAAAGGCTTCGGACGAGTAGGAAGGATACTCGATTATGGACTCCGGCTCAAAGAAGAAAAAGGGTGGGCGGGTGGGAAAAAGAAAAACAACTGAGGACAGAGAAACAACTTCGTTGAGAGAGAACTGAGGATTGAACTTGCAAAAACAAAGAGGTCGAATTGACTTGACGAGAAAATGCACCGGATGAAAAAAAACTGAGAGCCAACGAACGAAAAACTAACCGCGTGATCCTAAAGAAAATTTGAAGGGGAAGAGAAGTAATTCAAAACACCTACGTCAAGATTCCTCACCAGAGCGACGAAGGGGCTGAGGAGTAAAAGAAATCCTACTCTCCGATATAGCTAGACTCCGAAAGTATTTTTCTTCTAGACTTGACATCAGCCAAACTACACGATCAATCAAGGGGGGCTCCTAGGGTCGGTCGAGGCTCTGATACCAACTTGTCACGCCCAATATGTGATACTATCCTAAAGAGACTCGAAGGTCCCACCAAGGATAGAACCGCATATTGACACGCTTTTGCAAGGTGGATATCATTACATCAACATTACATAATAGATGGGGATACATACAAGGCATACACATGCTGCAAGAATACATCAATACATCATACATAAGATCAACATCTGACTATGGATGAAACACAAACAGAAGCTCAAACGACATCCACCCTGCTAGCCCAGGCTGCCGACCTGGAACCTATCCCCTGATCGAAGAAGAAACAGAAGAAGAACTGCAAAACAAGAAACATCGCTCTCGCGTCATGATCATCGCAAAACCTGTACCTGCAACTGTTGTTGTAGTAACCTGTGAGCCACGAGGACTCAGCAATCCCATTACCATGGGTATCAAGACTAACAAAGCTTAATGGGTAAGGAAGGGGTAAAGTGGTGAGGTTGCAGCAGCGACTAAGCATGTATGGTGGCTAACATACGCAAATAAGAGCGAGAAGAGAAGCAATGGAACGGTCGTGAAACTAGCAATGATCAAGAAGTGATCCTGAACTCCTACTTACGTCAAACATAACCCAAACACATTGTTCACTTCCCGGACTCCGCCGAAAAGAGACCATCACGGCTACACACGCGGTTGATGCGTTTTAATTAAGTCAAGTGTCAAGTTCTCTACAATCGGATATTAACAAATTCCCATCTGCCACATAACCGCGGGCACGGCTTTCGAAAGATAATACCCTGCAGGGGTGTCCCAACTTAGCCCATTATAAGCTCTCACGGTCAACGAAGGATATTCCTTCTCCCGAGAAGACCCGATCAGTCTCGGAATCCCGGTTTACAAGACATTTCGACAATGGTAAAACAAGACCAGCAAAGCTGCCCGAATGTGCCGACAAATCCCGATAGGAGCTACACATATCTCGTTCTCGGGGCACACCGGATGAGCAGTCCGTACAACTAAAACCAGCCCTCAAGTTTCCCCGAGGTGGCGCTGCAAAGGGCTCTAGTTTGGACCAACACTCGGAGGAGCACTGGCCCGGGGGGGTAAAATAAAGATGACCCTCGGGAGCGCGACTCCCAAGGGAAAAAGGCTTAGGTAGGCAAATGGTAAAACCAAGGTTGGGCCTTGCTGGAGGAGTTTTATTCAAAGCGAACTGTCAAGGGGGTCCCATAAATCACCCAACCGCGTAAGGGACGCAAAATCAAGGAACATAACACCGGTATGACGGAAACTAGGGCGGCAAGAGTGGAACAAAACACCAGGCATAAGGCCGAGCCTTCCACCCTTTACCAAGTATATAGATGCATTAATAATATAAGAGATATTGTGACATCCCAACATAAACATAATCCAACATGGAGCAATCTTCATCTTCACCTGCAACTAGCAACGCTATAAGAGAGGCTGAGCAAAAGCGGTAACATAGCCAAACAATGGTTTGCTAGGAAGGGTGACAAAGGTTAAAGGTTCATGGCAATTTGGGAGGCTTGAGGAGCAAGTGATAGGTAGCGCATCATAGCGATAGAACGAAGCAACTAGCATAGCAATGATAGTAATGAGATCCAGGGTAACGGTCATCTTGCCTGAAATCCCGCTAGGAAGAAGAACGAGTCCATGAAGAAGATGAAGCCACGAAGACGAACCAAGCGTAGACGAACGAATCCTCACGATCGCAACGAAACGAGGAACTATCGAGAAGAAGCACACAACATGGTAAACACACCACACATGAACAAGACATGATGCACAACCAAGCAAGATGCATGACAAAGGCTATATGAAGCTACTCATGGCAAGAGATGATGCATACAAGAACAACACATCAAGCAAGTTTAAATGAGGCCGGAAACAACATATGACAAATTCGGTAAGTCCTCATATGCAAATTTCGAAATTGGTCCAGAACTGAATAAACCTTATATTCAAGTTGTTAAACAGCAAGTTAGGATGCACCAAGATGATTTACACGAAATTCTAGTCAAGTTACATATAAAGTTCATTTAGTTCGGAGCTACGGCCTAAAAGATATGAGCATAACAAGTTAAACATGGCATTGATGCAAAATGCATTCAAACATCAAGCAAACACTCTCAAAACAAGGAAGCAACAAGGTAAAATGAAACTACATGCAATTCTAAGCAATTTATATATAGAACATGCTCAAAACGGAGCAACGGTGCAACACATACACTCCAAACAAGACATTGCAACAATCTGTCAAAAACAGCAACTAGATATCTTGCAAGCATCATAAAAATATGCTACAGCATCTCAACATGAAAACAAAAGGCATGGACATGATATGCAGGTAAAGCATTATAAAACATGAACACTGAGCTATCTCCAGAAATCACTAGAACATGCTCAAAAGGACATGGCAAGATTGCAAATAATAACAGATTCACAGACTTGGCAGAAATCACTGGACATGGCAGAAATAACATCAGGTTGGAAAGTTTAGAGCTAACAAAAAACATGCTACAAAACAGATCATAGCAAACAAAGGCATGGCATGAATATACTAATTGCATGGAAAAAAAGTTCCTTACTGATGATGAGCCAAAAAGGCACAGAAGATATGATGACACCCAGGTAAACATAGCAAGTTTCATAACCAGATTCAGACTTACAAGAAAAACAGAGCATGGCGGAAATAACGATAAGTAGGTATGTTGGTGAGCTTGAACCACTCATCACAGAGCATTACATGGCATGGAAGGGTAACCAACAGTAAGAAGGAATAAATATGAAGCTAAGAATGGCAAGAGCATGTCCATACGGTGCATGGATCACTATCAAAACATATGGCAAACACTGGACTTAATGTTAACAGGCTGAGAGCAACATTATTTAGCAATTTGAGAGCAAGTTTGCAACAAGCTACAGCAGGCTATAAATGCAACCAAGGGCATGGATGGATAGAGCATAACATGTATAACAAAACATCCTTAGTGAACATCTCCATATTATGCATAGAACTCATGATAGCAGCAATCTTACATGGCAACAAAATATAACAGACTCAGACTTGGCAGAAATGGCTTAAGTCACAGAAATCAGCAACATCATGGAGGCAACTTTGCATGCTTGTGCTAGTCACCACAAATATCACAAAAATACAAGACAAGCACCTCTGTAAATATGGCATGATTTAGTAAAACACATGTAGAGCTCATGCTCATAAGATGCACACACAAAATGCAATGAAAAAGACAAATTGGCAAGTTATATCAAGTTTCAGCAGTTAACATCATATAGCACTCTTGCAATAATGATTAGGGCATCAAGTTAAACTAAAATAAGCATGACACAATGGAATAAAATGAAGAGCATCTCACAATGAACATTTTGACATATTACACGCACAAATCGGAGCAGTACACACAAAGTTATGGCAGGTCCAAGATGCACACATGATATGAGGTTCTGGGGACTTAGCAGAAACTATACCCCGCGAAAAACATGGACGGGACGGAGCGGGACGGAGGGATCCGGGACGCGGGCGCCTGTTTGGATGGGGGAACCGGTGGATCTGGTCCACCCCGGCCGGATCCAGATCGGGGACGGGTCCGGGTCCGGCAACGGCGGCTCGCCGGATGCCGGCGACGACGGGCGGGAGGCGAGGCGGTGGAGGGCGCGGCGGCGAACGGGCGG
>NC_057796.1:159056286-159078454 GCF_018294505.1 Triticum aestivum | reverse complement strand
GGCAGCAGTTCGGCGCGGAAATGGAGGAGGGTGGCGGCGGCGCTGGATCCGAGGGGGGGGGGATTAGGGTAGGTTAGGCCCAAAATGGCAGGTTAGGGGGGGTTTAAATAGGCAGGGGGGTCTAGGTTAGGGGGATTTCATCCGTTTTCGGACCGTTCGATCGCCATCGGACGGTCCCGAAGCGGAGAGGAACTAGGAGAGGGGTCGGTTGGCTGTGAAGAGAGGGCTTGGGCTGAGGGGAGAGAAGAGAAGTGCAGCCCGGCAACGATTTTTGGAGACCAAAACGTCCGACGAATAACCGGCAGCGGTGCCGCTACGGATGACGGTTGGGCTATCAAACGGACTCCGAATGCGACGAAATTTGACAGGCGGTCTACCTAGACTATAACAAGACCACACGCCAACTTTAATCCCATTCCGAGAACGTTTTTCGGCGGCTCACAAAACCAAGGACTGAGAGGTGCCGCGGGCGCGTGCGAGTGTGGTTGGGCTCAGAACGGACAACAGAGAGAACCAGGGAAACCCGAACGGATGCAAGTTTTGAAAAACATGTAGGTGAAATGCAGATGATGACATGGCAAAGATGCAACACGCAAGCAAAAAACATGGCAACAACGACAAATAACTGGAGGACACCTGGCGCATCGGATCCGGGGCGTTACAGTAATGGTTAGGACCGAAGAGATCCATATGAAGCAATTCAAATGGTCGAGTAGTGGTCATGATAGTCTTCACTGGATGCTTAGCCTTGGTCATCTTTCCAGCTTCACAAGCTCCACACAAGTGATCCTTGAGGAATTTGACATTCTCAATGCCAATGACATGCTTCTTCTTCGCAAGCGTGTGCAAATTCCTCATGCCTGCATGACCAAGTCGTCGATGCCATAGCCAGCCTTCTGAAGCTTTTGCAAGTAGGCACACGGCTGGTTGCGGTCCTGACTTTTGCCTTTGTCTGCGAAGATGATATGCTTCAGATGCGATGGTGATAAGGGAGCATCCATCAATAGATTCTTGTCACCAGTCATATGATTTGTACATCCACTATCGAGGACCCACTCAGTGGCTTTGGGTTGATCATCCTGCAGATGAATTAATGCAGCTTACAAACTTCATATACTTCATCATTGAAGAATATGACATCACAATTCATCAGACCAATTTCATCAAGCAATGCAATAGTTAAAACAGTATGAGGACGTGAGAAATGAAAGTTCATTTCTTCATGATTAGCCTGCGTCCTTTCAGGCACTTTTCAGGTCTCCAGCAAATTCATCAGACGTTTAAGTACGTCTGGAGACCTGACCCTGCATAAAAGATTAGTTCTTTTTCTTCACCACCCACATCTGAAGTGGTGGCAAAGAGTTCATCACTCTGCGAGCTCCATATGAGAAAGGTGGCATAGAAGCCAATCCATTTCGTTTCACATAAGAGGAGTTAGGGTAAGCATACGAATAAGAAGAGAAATTCTTCGAGGACTTATGAACATAATGATTAGAAGAATAATGCTCATATTCATAGCCCTTGTCTCTTCCCTGCGAAACAGAGTTGTTAGCACAATCATGTTCATATGAGGACTTTGATCCTTTTGAGGAATTTGATCCACGTGAGGAATTTGGTCCGTAGGACTTGGATCCATATGAAGAATTTGATCTATATGAAGAATTTGATCTGGGGTTCCTATTCTTCACAGGTGGTGTCATGAGGACATTCACCTGAAGACTTTCAAGGCACCTTTTGGGAACCCAGATTTTCTTCATAGGAGAACCGCTCCTGCAGTTAGTGCCAACATATCTAGCAAATACTTCACCATTCTGATTTTTAAACAGTTTATAGTTGGAGTCAAATGACTCATCAGAAGAATGAGAAGATTCACATGTAAAGCCAGATAAATTAGATGGATCAACTGGAGGTCCCTTTGCAGCAACCCATGAGGTTTTGGGGTACTGCTCAGGCTTCCAATATGTACCATCAGCATTGAGTTTCCTCTCAAAGGCAATACCCTCTTTCCTAGGGTTCCTGTTGAGGATCTGCTTTTTAAGCACATCACAAAGAGTCTGATGCCCTTTGAGGCTGTTGTACATGCCTGTCATGTACAATTCCTTCAGCCCTGCATCGTCAGTGATACTAGCAATGTCCTCAGATGAGGAATTAGTGATAGCAGAGACAGGTGAGGAATTTGTAGCATTAGAAGCATTTGAACATTCAGGTGAAGAATTAGCAGATTCACGTTCAATGCATTTCAAACATGGAGGAACAAATTCTTCCTGAGCAGCGCTGATTTGTTGAGCAAGTAATGAATCACGCTCCTTCTGAAGATCTTCATAACTCACTCTTAGCTTCTCAAGATCTTGCTTTCTTTGAAGAAATTCATAAGAAAGCTTCTCATGATCAGATAAGAGAGTGTTATGATGACCTTGAAGGTTGTCAAACCTAGTCTGAAGTCTCTGAAGATTTTCAGTCAAAGTTTTAGTACGATCCATTTCTTCACCCAACATATCATCACTTTTGTCTAGCATGTTTTGAACCTTTTCAAAAGCTCTTTGTTGTTTGACAGCAATCTTAGCAAGTTTAGAGTAGCTGGGCTTGAGGTTTTCATCAGATTCATTCTCACTAGATTCAGAGGAGGTATATTTGAGTACCTTGGAACCCTTTGCCATGAAGCAATAGGTGGGAGCATAGTCATCATCGCCTTCATCAGCCTTGTTGGTGAAGCCATTTTCTTCAGAGTTGAAGATAGACTTCCTGACGAATGCAGTAGCGAGAGCTAGACTCGCTACTCCAGACTCGGACTCCTCAGATGCCTCCTCTTCCTCATGTTCCTCAGATTCAGCTTCAGAGTCCATTTCCTTGCCAATGAATGCCCGAGCCTTCTTGGAGCTGCTCTTCTTGTGAGATGAAGACTTTGAGGATTTCTTCTTTTTCTTCGCATCATCAGAACTGTAATCCTTGTATTTCTTCTTCTTTGATTCCTTTTCCCACTGAGGACAATCTTGAATGTAGTGTCCAGGTTTCTTGCATTTGTGACAAAGCCTCTTATTGTAGTCACTGGATGAGGAATCATTGCTCCTTAAGGATCTTCCAAAGCGACCACGTCTTGAGAACTTTTGAAATTTCTTCACGAGCAGTGCTAGTTCCTGGCTCAGTTCTTCGGGATCACCAAGGCTGCTGCCAGAGTCTTCATCTTCAGACTCAGAAACTGCCTTGGCCTTCAGTGCACGTGATCTGCCATAGCTCGAACCATAGAGGTCTCTCTTTTCAGCAAGCTGGAACTCATGAGTATTTAGCCTTTCGAGGATATCAGCGGGATCAAGTGACTTGTAATCAGCACGTTCTTGAATCATCAATGCCAGAGTATCAAATGAGGAATCAAGCGATCTCAACAATTTCTTCACCACCTCATGGTCGGTGATGTCAGTGGCACCAAGCGCTTGAAGCTCATTTGAGATGTCAGTGAGACAATCGAAGGTTTGTTGAACATTTTCATTGTCGAGTCTTTTGAAGCGGTTGAAGAGATTGCGAAGAACATCAACTCGAGAGTCACGCTGAGTTGAGACTCCTTCATTCACTTTGGACAGCCTATCCCAGATAAGCTTAGCAGTTTCTAAAGCACTCACTCTTCCATGTTGTCCTTTGCTCAGATGGCCACATATGATATTCTTCGCTTGAGAATCGAGTTGCTTGAATCTCTTCACATCGGTAGCGTTCAGTGAGGGTGAGACAGAGGGAACACCATTTTCCACAACATACCAGAGATCGTTATCAATTGCCTCAAGATGCATTTGCATCTTATTCTTCCAGTAGGGGTAGTCCGTCCCATCGAAGGTAGGACACCCAGCAGAGACCTTGATCATACCTGCGGTCGACATAACTAAAACTCCAGGCGGTTAAACCAAAATCACACAGAACAAGGGAGTACCTTGCTCTGATACCAATTGAAAGTGCGTTATATCGACTAGAGGGGGGTGAATAGGCAATTTTTATGAATTCTTCACTGAGGAATTTGCCAGTGAGGAAATTCCTTAGCAAAGAACCACTTGCAGCAGAATAAGTACTCAAAAGTATGCATAGCAGAACACAAGCATGGTCATCATGATGAAATGAAGACAAGCACAGAGTACAGAAGCGTAAACACAGGATAGCACAGTATGAAGACAAACAGACTGAAGAAATTGAACTGAGGAAATTGAGAAAGTCTTCAGTCAAAGTCTTCAAACACAGATATGAACAAGTGCACAACACAGTTATGAGGAAATGAAAGAGTTGAGGAAATAGAACCAGTAATGTCGTGGAATTGTCACGGCAGATGTCCTCGAGCTAGGACTTAGTCGTGGAGCCATCGCAGCTAGGAAGCTTAAAGGGGTTAAACGGGACAAGGAACACGGGGGTTATACTGGTTCGGCCTCTTATGGTGAAGGTAAAAGCCTACGTCCAGTTGAGGTGGTATTGTTTATGGTTTCGATGACCAGGGAGCTTAATTGCTATGCCTGGCTCTCGATGAGATCTTACTTGTCTCTAAACCGCCGCCGGGTCGTCCCTTTATATAGAGAGGTTGACGCCCAGCGGCCCTCAGAGTCCCGGCCGGCTCATAAGAGTGTCCGGCTCGGACTCTCAACTATTCTTGCCTTACACTACAAGTCTTGCCATACGGCGGATTATCACTACGGGCCTTAAGCCATCTCCGGGTCTTAGGCCCATCATTGACGCGCCGTCTTCAAGCTCGGTACTGGGCTTCGCGTGATGACCATTATGAGTAACCCGGCCCCTCCTGGCGGGTGACTCTAAGGGTTATATCCTCAACATTAGGCCCCAGATTGATTTGAACCGGTTCATGTCAATCTTCAATTCTTTTGAGAGAAAAAATCTTCCGGCTTATGGTCGTGTGAAGGCTATAACCCGCCGTGATGTCATCTTTTGGATTCCTGGTAACCCGCATGATGTCATCTTCCATTAAGTCCATTTTTTATTCCACCATATCCTCAACAGATCTTATCTTTAAAGGCCATCCCGAAAATCGAGGCGTTTTTGTGGTGAGATAATCACGCCGTGGCCTCCTCGTTTCTCGCGCCCACTTATGAGCCTCACCTTATAAATAGCCCGGCCCATGAGCCTCCAGTCACTCGTCGCCTCCGTTTCTTCCTCCTCTCGCCACTGTGCTGCCGCCCGAGCTCCGCCGCCGCTGCCGCGGGTTTCCTTGTCTTCACCAACTCAGGCCGCTGCATCAACCTGACGTGACCAGAGACACGCGACGAACCCCCGCCGTAACTCCGCACCTGTAAGTCCCTGCACCTCTCCACCGTAGATCCGCATTAGGGTTCCACTGTTCTTCCTCTGTTCTTCGCTGTTCTTCTCGAATCCTCTGTAGTTCTTCCACTGTAGTTATGTTTGATCCAAGAGTAGTGCAGAGCTCCTGCGGTAGTTGTTGCACATCCATTTTTCCACTAGTAGATCCCCTTTGTTTGAAATAGGATCCCACTCTGAATCCATGAACTTCTTCTGCGTCAGTTCTAGGTCTAGAAAATTTTCTCTTTAGCCGACCGTTTTGATCCAAAATAATTACTGCGACCTGTGAAACTTGTTTTCGCCATACTTAGTCAAAAATTACATCTGTTTAGTTACAGCGGCTCACATTTCCGGCTTAAAAGAAGCCACGCGCTGTGAAATTTCCGGCTCATTTATGATAAAGTTGTAGACAATTTGAATTACTCACGACACCTTCAGCGGCTTAGATAACCCGATGCACTTAACCATATGTCATTAGGCCCCTCTCATAAGCCGCCATTTGAGTATTAAGCTGTAGACGTCTGCCGGCTTATAATTGAACCAGATATTTTCCTTTTGTCATAGGATTCATCTTTCACAATGCCTCCCAAAGCTCCCAAGGCACCCATCACGTGCAACTGGATGAGATCCAATGTCACCGACGACACTTTAGCTGATTTCGTAAAGACGGGTTACTTGCCCAAGAAAGAGATCATGTCTTATCATGCACCTGACCTGTCGGAGGAGAGACCTCAACCTAGAGATGGTGAGGTGGTGATATTTGCTGATCACATGAGCCGGGGCTTCGCACCGCCCGGCTCAAAATTCTTTAGAGAGGTTCTGAACTTCTTTGATCTGCGGCCGCAAGACATAGGACCCAATTCCGTGTCAAATATATGCAACTTCCAAGTATTCTGCGAAGTCTATCTTGGAGAAGAGCCCAGCCTGCTGCTCTTTAGAGAGCTATTTTATCTGAACCGCCAGAATGAGTGCGCCAATGGGCCGAGCCTGGAACTTGGTGGAATCTCCATTCAACGCCGGAGAGACTGCCTCTTTCCTTATGCTGAGCCGCCAAGCCATCCAAAGGACTGGAACCAGATGTGGTTTTATTGCCAGGACACTTCTCCGGCTGACGAGAGCCCTCTGCCCGGCTTTCGTGCCCTGCGTCTGGAGCCAAATCACCCTCTGCCAGACAAACTCTCTCAAGCTGAGCGTCAACCTCTGATCCCCACCATCAATAAGATCAAGGCTCTCCTGGGAAACGGCCTCAACGACATTGATCTGGTCCGGGTTTGGATCTCTTGGCGGGTTATCCCCTTGAGCCGCCGCCCCGGCTTAATGTGTGCTTACACGGGCCGGAAGGATGACCCTCTGCGGCACAGCCCCAACGATCTTCCTGAGGACGTTGTGGACGATATGACCAAGTCTCTCCTGAATGAGAGCTTAGCCGACTGTGGGAGAACCGGCCTGAACCCCTTCTGCCAAGCTAACCCGGCTCCGGCGGTAAGCCACTGACCTGAATACCTTGGTTTTCTTTTTAATAGTTTCCATCTGAACCTTAAGAAATCTTTGCTGTATGTTTCAGGCTAATGACAAGTTCTGGAAGGTCAAATATGACCATGAAGCGGCCAAAAAGGCCAGGAAAGCTAAGAAAGCTGCCAGGAGAGCCGCTCCCCGCAAGAAGGGAAGCAGGCCTACTGCCTCAGAGCTGCTTCAGCTAAGTGACAGCTCCGAGTCAGAGGTAACCCCTGAATCTGTAAGCTCTTGTTTTGTTTCTTGTTTATTCCTATCCACCTTATCGATACTGATCATCAGCAGGATGACACCGGAGCAAGTAACCCGGTGACTGAAGATGTAACGACACTTTCCTCCGACTCGGAGCCCTTGCCAAGGCCGAAAGTCCGAAGAGTAACCCGGAAAGTAAGATTTTAACATCCTTTAGCTTATCAAGATCCTCAATTTCTTTTGAAGCAACAGATTCATGAGAGCCGACGGCACACCCGGACCAACAAGGATGCAGACCTCTCCTCCGGCTTACCTGAAGCGTCAAGGAAGCGCCGGACCGAGGTTATCTCCAACCTATATCCTTTTCATCCTTTGGCGGGCGTTATACGTCAACCACTCAATTCTTCTGATTCAAATTATCAGGAAACTTCACCTTCCTCTGGTGACTCTATGCAATCGAACCTGCCGGCTTTCAAGACCGCACCCGGGTAATGATGATCATCCCTTGTTGTGCTTATCTTTACTCATGCTTTTGTACTAACCTTTTGTCCTTTCAGTGCCCAGGCAAAGCTCAGCAAGAGGGCAAAGAAGAATAAACCGGTCGAAGAGCCGGTCTTGACTGAGCCGGAGGTTTCAGCTCAAGAGCCGCCAGCTGCCTCTGCTCCTGAAGCCACCGCTCCAACCGACGAGCCAGCCATAGAGACTTCTACCAACCCGGACATCTCTAGCCCGGCTCAGCCGGCCGATGACCCGGACGTGGTAATCACCCGGACGGAGTTTGTCGAGCCGGGGAGACCCACTGCGCTGGCTAAGTGCTCTGCCAAGGAAGAGTTGCTAGAGCGCCGCAGGGCCAAGCTGGACATCACCAACTACGCTAACCTGAGCATTGGAGATATCATCTTCGGCTATGTCAATCAGGTGCACAGCAGCCGGGACCTGGAGATTGACATGGTGAAGCAGATACAGCAGAAGTCTGAGGTACCACTCTATTGCTTACTGCATAGTCATCTTTACCATACTAGCCCCCAAGTCTACTACTTATGATAGAATATGTTGTAGACTTAACTTCCTGCTTACTTTCATGAACCGGTAATTTGTAGATAGAAACTTTCGACATGCATTAGCCCCCAAGTGCCAAGTGTCTTTGCTTGGAAAGTGCTTGGGACTTTAAAGTTGCATAATAATTATTCATACTATAACCCGGAAATTGTACAGGCTGCTTGCAAAAAATTTGAGGCTGATATCTCTGAGCTGAAGAACCGCCTGAAGACTCAGGAAACTGAGACCCGGAAGGCCAACGCTAAATTTGAATCCAGTGTTGCTTCTCAAGAGAAGCTGAAGAAGAAGTTTGAAGCTGAAAGGAAGACTTGGGCCGAAGAGAAGGCTGCTCTGGTAAGCCGGGCCGAACAGGCGGAGGCGGCTCTGACGGAGAGAACCGCCGAACTCTTCGGCTTAAAGCGCCATGTGTCACAGATGGTCGTCGCAATGTTCAGTAAGTCATTCTATAGGCTTTGAACAAGTTTATAGTCTTTATGTCTCATAACTCCCATCATTGCTAGCAGCTTATCTTACTTTGTTAAACAGGTCCCAGAAGCGCCAACCTCAATCAGAACGTGCTGACCAAGCTAAAGGCCGTGTACACCTTGGTGGAGCAACTCTACACCGGGTCATAGCGCGCCTTGGCCGTTGTGGCCCTATCCAATGAGGTTCCGACTCACCTGGCGGACGTACTTCGTCGGCTTGCCGTTCTTCCTCAGCGTTTCCAAGAGCTGCGACGGGCCTCTGCAAGAGCCGGAGCCATAGCTGCTCTGAGCCGGGCCAAGGCTTTCCTTCCAGAGCTAGACCCGGCTGACATTGCACTTGGATACCCCAGCCTGAAGGAAGACGGCACCCCCTTCGACCAAAAAGACTTTGCTACCTGTGTGAAGATCGTGCGCCCGGTGGCCACCCTGATTGGGAATGACACCGACCTGACCAAGTACCAGCCGGGCTACGACGCAGAGAATCAGAGGATCCCCACTCCGCGTTATGAAGCCATCAGCTTGGTCCCGCCGACTCGTAAGCACACTTTTGCCCCAGAAATTGACCCGGCCGGGTTAATTGACGAGGAGGCTCAATTTGAAGCTTTGAGCGGCATTGACCGGAAATCGTCAACCTTCCAGGTCATGGGAACAGCCGGAGGAGCGGAGAGGGATGAGCCGGAAGCTTCGACCCAGCAAGCATCTTGACTCTTAGGCGGCCCATGGTCATATCTTTAAAACAATGCCTCATCTTTGGACTCGGGGAGTTTTGTAATAGAGTAGGACAAACATGTTAATCTTGTCGTGCCATCGTGCACATGTTGAATGTTTAGCTCCGTTAAAGTTGCTTCCTTGTATTCCTCCGGGTCATAATTGATCATTTATTGTCCTTACGCTTGAATAGCTGTCTTTAACCATCCTTTTTTATGTAACCATAATGGCATACTTACGGGCCTTCAAGTAGAGTTCCGGCTTATGTAACCCGAATGATGAGATGAAGACCTCAACTCCGGCTTACCAGCGTCGAGAATACTTACTATATGTTATCAACATTGTGAATCAAAATTAAGTCGGCAAAGGAAAAGCCGCCCTTGCACACTGCTGATGTGACCAACAGAACTTGTTGTAAGTCAGAAAATCAAAAAACTTAAGGGCTTTCGGTTCGAATACGAGCAGAGAACCGTCCCAAAGGGGTTAAGCTAAGATTCGAATGCGATCATATAGCCCCCAGTGGCTTTGGCGATGCCAATCAAGAGGGTACCGACAGCTATGTTCTCTTTGGTTCGAATACGACCCATGTTTGAACAGGAAGCCCCCAAATGACCTTAAGAGTTGTTTAACGACGCTGATTCGAATACGATCCACGTCGGTTCCCAAAGGGGGTTGAGCTATGATTCAAATATGATCAAAGAAAACTCCCCAATGAGCTCGGCACTTTGCCAATCAAGTGGGTATCGACAGCTATGTTCTTTTTGGTTCGAATACGACCTATGTTTGAACAGCAAGCCCCCAGGTGATTCTATTGCGTACGGCTAGATTCGAATACGATCATAAGCCGGATCCACCTCCAAGTGACCATGTGATGGTGTATGGAAACAACACTTTTACCTTTTGAGGAGAAAAGGACAGAGGTCCTGCTTTATTATTTAACATAATATATACATGGCTATAGAAATATGTACATTATGAGAGTCGGTGGCTCAAGTGTAATAAGTCCGAAGCTGAGCTATGTTCCACGGCCGACGGGTCTCTTCCTCCGACTTACGTGAATCTTTATGCTCCCGAACGTCAATAAGGTAGTATGACCCGTTGTGTAAGTTCTTGCTGACCACAAAGGGCCCTTCCCAAGGCGGGGATAGCTTGTGCGCATCTGTTTGATCTTGGATGAGCCGGAGCACCAGGTCACCTTCTTGAAAGACCCGGGACTTAACCCGGCGACTGTGATAACGGCGCAGGTCTTGTTGGTAAATCGCTGAACGAGCTGCTGCCACGTCACGCTGTTCGTCCAACAAGTCAAGAGCATTTTGGCGCGCCTGTTCATTATCCGCCTCAACATAAGCCGCCACTCGAGGCGAGTCATGACGGATGTCACTGGGGAGGACTGCTTCCGCTCCATAAACCATGAAGAAGGGCGTGTAACCCATAGACCTGTTAGGAGTAGTATTGATGCTCCATAACATGGAGGGTAGCTCCTCCACCCAACAACCCGGCGTCCGTTGCAAAGGGACCAAAAGCCGGGGCTTGATACCCTTCAAAATCTCCTGATTAGCCCTCTCAGCTTGATCATTGGATTGAGGGTGAGCCACTGAGGAAACGTCAAGTCGAACATGCTCACATTGACAAAACTCCTCCATGGCGCCTTTAGACAGATTAGTCCCATTGTCAGTTATAATGTTGTGCGGAAAACCAAAGAGAAAAATCACCCTTTTCAAGAACTGAACCGCCGTGGCTGCGTCACACTTGCTAACGGGCTCTGCCTCAACCCACTTTGTGAACTTGTCAACTGCCACCAAAAGGTGAGTCTTCTTATCCTTGGACCTTTTAAAAGGCCCAACCATATCAAGCCCCCAGACCACAAATGGCCAAGTGATTGGTATCATCCTCAGCTCCTGAGCCGGCACATGAGCCCGTCGCGAGAACCTCTGGCAACCATCACATTTCCTGACCAAGTCCTCTGCATCAGCATGAGCCGTCAGCCAATAAAAACCATGACGAAAAGCCTTGGCCACAAGGGATTTTGAGCCGGCATGATGGCCACAATCCCCTTCGTGAATCTCACGTAAGATTTCTTGACCCTCCTCAGGGGAAACACAACGCTGGAACGTTCCAGTAACACTGTGGCGATGCAGCTCACCATTGATGACGACCATTGACTTAGACCGCCGGGTTATTTTTCTGGCCAAAGTTTCGTCCTCAGGCAAATCTCCCCGTGTCATATATGCCAAGTATGGTACTGTCCAGTCTGGGGTGATGTGGAGAGCCGCCACCAACTGCGCCTCCGGGTCAGGGACAGCCAAGTCTTCTTCTGTAGGTAACTTGACAGAAGGGTTATGCAGGATGTCCAAGAAAGTATTAGGTGGCACCGGCTTTCGCTGAGAGCCCAGCCGGCTTAATGCATCAGCCGCCTCGTTCTTCCTGCGATCGATGTGCTCTACTTGGTAACCCTGAAAGTGTCCAGCAATGGCATCAACTTCACGGCGATAAGCCGCCATGAGAGGGTCCTTGGAGTCCCACTTGCCTGATACTTGTTGAGCCACTAGATCTGAGTCGCCGAAGCACCTTACCCGGCTCAAGCTCATCTCCTTAGCCATCTGAAGACCATGGAGCAAGGCCTCGTACTCAGCCGCATTGTTAGTACAAGGAAACATCAACCGTAGCACATAACAAAACTTGTCACCTTTAGGGGAAGCCAATACAACTCCAGCCCCCGAGCCCTCCAATTGCCTAGACCCATCAAAGTGAATAGTCCAATATGTATTATCCGGCTTTTCTTCAAGCACCTGTAGCTCTGTCCAATCGTTGATGAAATCCACCAAAGCTTGAGATTTAACAGTAGTGCGTGGCACGTATTTCAGACCATGAGGCCCAAGTTCTATAGCCCACTTAGCCACTCTCCCTGTGGCTTCTCTGTTTTGGATGATATCTCCAAGGGGGGCAGAGCTAACCACAGTGATAGGGTGACCCTGAAAATAGTGCTTAAGCTTCCGGCTTGCCATGAATACACCATAAACAAGCTTCTGCCAATGTGGATACCGCTGTTTGGACTCTATGAGCACTTCACTGACGTAGTAAACCGGCCGCTGAACCGGATACTCTTTACCCTCTTCCTTGCGCTCCACCACCACAGCCACGCTGACGGCTCGTGTGTTAGCAGCTACATACAGTAATAAGGGCTCCTTATCAACCGGAGCAGCAAGGACTGGGGGCTCAGCCAGCTGTCTCTTTGAATCCTCAAAAGCAGCATTAGCAGCATCATTCCAAATAAAGTCATCAGTTTTCTTCATCAACTGGTATGTGGCATGGCCTTTTCACCCAAACGGCTTATAAACCGGCTTAAAGCAGCGATACGACCCGCCAGGCACTGAACGTCATTTATACACGCCGCTTAGCTAGAGAGGTGATCGCCTTGATCTTCTCCGGGTTAGCTTCAATGCCTCTATGAGAAACCAGAAAACCCAAGAGCTTGCCTGCAGGAACACCAAAAACACACTTGGCCGGGTTAAGCATCATCTTGTAGACCCGGAGATTATCAAAGGTTTCTCTCAGATCATCTATCAAGGTTTCCTTCTCTCTGGACTTAACCACAACATCATCCACATAGGCATGAACATTGCGCCCAATCTGGTTATGAAGACAGTTCTGTACGCAACGCTGATAAGTCGCCTGTGCACTCTTGAGCCCAAAAGGCATAGACACATAACAGAAGGCTCCAAAGGGAGTGATGAACGCTGTTTTCTCCTGGTCTTTAACTGCCATTTTAATCTGATGGTATCCAGAATAAGCATCCAAGAAACTTAAGCGCTCACAACCCGCCGTAGCATCAATGATTTGATCAATACGGGGGAGGGCAAAAGGATCAGCCGGACATGCCTTGTTTAAGTCCGTGTAGTCCACACACATCCGCCAGGTGCCATTCTTCTTGAGCACGAGCACCGGGTTAGCTAACCACTCTAGGTGAAAGACTTCAACAATAAAACCGGCCGCCAAGAGCCGGGCCACCTCTTCTCCAATGGCTTTCCACCTTTCCTCATTAAACCGCCGAAGGAATTGCCTGACCGGCTTGAATTTCGGATCAACATTGAGTGTGTGCTCAGCGAGTTCTCTAGGTACACCTGGCATGTCAGAAGGTTTCCATGCAAAAATGTCCCTATTCTCACGGATGAACTCGATGAGCGCGCTTTCCTATTTTGGATCCAGATTGGCACTGATGCTAAACTGCTGAGATGAATCACCTGGAACGAAATCAACAAGTTTAGTCTCATCAGCCGACTTAAATTTCATTGCCGGCTCATGCTCCGCCTCTTGCCGTGCTCTGTCTTGGTCTGTCGCGTGAAAGGCTCCATTATGAGCCGGGCCATGGCCAGGTGGCAAGTCATGGCGTCAGACATTACTTGAGCCGGTCGCTGAAACCATGTGTCTGCTATAACTCGGGCTCCGGCCTGGACGAGGGGTTGAATGGATCCTGTCCCGGCTGTAAGAGTATGCTTCTTGCTGTGCCAGAGCCGTCTGAAGGAGCTCCCTGACCCGGCGGGTTTCGACCGCAGTTGGAGAGTCGCCATCAATTGGGAGAGCCGCCAGCCGTGCCGCCGCGGCGACCATGTTTTCCAACGGGTTGGCATAATGACCCGGTGGTATTGGCACATACTGAGGCGGGGCAGGGTTCGCCCGGGGCGGTCCCATTACTTGGGGCTGCATTGGTGTCCCGGCCCCGGGCACTATGATCTCCGGCGGGTTACTAGACACTGCACCTGGCGTGTTGAAGAGGTTTCGAGGATCATAAACCGGAGGGAGTCGAGATTGTGTCTTTTGATGCCTCCTTCTCATGACCTCATTGGATGCGTTTTGATCCATCGTGAGCCGGAAGGATTGTGCCTGAATCAGCTGAGTCTGGGCGTCGAGAGCCGCCCTCTCCGCAGCCATCCTAATCCCCTCCGCCGCCAGATCCTCCTTGGCCTTTTCTAGATCCAGTTTTAACTATGCCACCTCCGCGTCATGTTGAACTTGATCCGCCGGAGCTACTGTAGCGGTCAACAGGACCGTCATCTTATCTGTAAGATCCATCAGCACCTGAGCCGGCGAGGGCACCGGGCTTCCTGACCCGGAGGCGGGGTTTTGAACAGGTTGCGCGCCGGCCATGAAGATTCCAACCCGGCTCGGTGGTTCAAAGGGGTCCGGAATGCTGTCACCATCGGAACAACCCCTGAGCCTGCCATCTTGAAGTTGATACAAAAAGTTTGACTCATCTGTAGACGACTCGCCGTCAGAGCCAACGGCCGTCTCATCACCAGATCCAGACCCTTCAGAGAGTCCTCCATGAACACATCCCACAAAAGCATGCTTCAAGGCAGGTAGAGCCCGGGCGCAGAGATCCGGCTCAGGGCCCAGCTCACCAATCTTGCCAATGAAGACATGAATTCCGCCGAAGGGGACCCGGTACCCGTACTCAATTGAGCCGGCGTCGGGGCCCCAGTTTGCATCGTCGATGTAGAGCTTGCCGCGACGACTCTTGGTCATCCGGCCCACAGCGTATCCCTTGAGCCCTTCGAAGCTGCCCTTCAAGAACTCAAATCCACCGTGCGCCAGCCCCACGGTGGGCGCCAACTGTCGTAGAATTGTCACGGCAGATGTCCTCGAGCTAGGACTTAGTCGTGGAGCCATCGCAGCTAGGAAGCTTAAAGGGGTTAAACGGGACAAGGAACACGGGGGTTATACTGGTTCGGCCCCTTACGGTGAAGGTAAAAGCCTACGTCCAGTTGAGGTGGTATTGATTATGGTTTCGATGACCAGGGAGCTTAATTGCTATGCCTGGCTCTCGATGAGATCTTACTTGTCTCTAAACCGCCGCCGGGTCATCCCTTTATATAGAGAGGTTGACGCCCAGCGGCCCTCAGAGTCCCGGCCGGCTCATAAGAGTGTCCGGCTCGGACTCCCAACTATTCTTGCCTTACACTACAAGTCTTGCCATACGACGGTTTATCACTACGGGCCTTAAGCCATCTCCGGGTCTTAGGCCCATCATTGACGCGCCGTCTTCAAGCTCGGTACTGGGCTTTGCGTGATGACCATTATGAGTAACCCGGCCCCTCCTGGCGGGTGACTCTAAGGGTTATATCCTCAACAAGTAAGCTTGGTGAAGACAATGATTTGGTAGACCAGTTCCAACAGTTGTCTCAGTTGTACGTCTGGTTGGAGCGGCTAGGTATTTAAACCTGAGGACACACAGTCCCCACTGTATTCTCCTTGAGCTAAGGTCACACAGATCTCACGCAATCACTCGTGGTAAGTCTTCAGGTGACTTCCAAACCTTCACAGACTCGGTCACTCGGCGATCCACAATTTCCTCTTGGATGCTCTAGACCATGACGCCTAACCGTCTGGAAGAAGCACAGTCTTCAAAGGTAACAAGCGTCGGATCCACACAGGATCAATCTCTTCAGTGATGCTCAATCACTTTGGGTTTGTGGGTGTTTGGGTTTGGGTTTTCCTCACTTGATGATTTTCGCTCAAAGTCCTCGGAGGATGGGATGCTCTCAACTGACAAGTGTCAGTTTCTCTCAGAGCAGCCAACCAGCTAGTGGCTGTAGGGGCGGCTATTTATAGCCTAGGGAGCAGCCCGACATGATAAGACATAAATGCCCTTCAATGATATGACCGTTAGGTGGGTAGATATTTTGGGACAGCTCGCGCATAGCACAGCAACGGTCAAAAATTTGAGTATCAAATTCCTCAGGACTATCATGTTCCTCACTATGTAGGCAATCCGCACTGGCGAATTCCTAACTCCTCAGTCAGAACAAATTCCTCAGAGACCAGAAGAACTTCGTCTCTGTCACTGAAGAATATGACTGAACTGTATGAGATTTCCAATGGCTTCACTCGAAGGGATTGGTAGGTGTAGGATTTTGAGTTGAGCATCACATGGAAATTTTTCCTTAGTATTTCCTCGACCCCATTTAACAGTACGGTGTTTCCTATGACTCAAGAAAGAGAAAACGAAACTACGAAAACAAAAGTCTTCACGCTCCATGTTCCTCAAATGAATACCAAGTCTTCAAGGTCACACCAATTTCTTCACTTTCAAAGTCTTCAGAAATCCAAAGTCTTCAGTCGAAGAACTTCATTTTTAGGGGTCGACTTTCTCTATAAATATCAAACTCCTCATAGACTTATAGACCTATGTATACTCATAAACACATTAGTCCCTTAACATATAAGTCTTCAATACACCAAAATCACTAAGGGGCACTAGATGCACTAGATGCACTTACACCCGGGGCGTGTACAGCCCCGCCCTGACACGTGGCTTGCACGGCAGGGATGCGAGGTGTATCTGGGCACTCGTGAGCTAGCGCAGGACTCACGAGGCCCTACCTCAAGGCGGGTTGCGCCTGGTCTTGAGTCTTGGTGACTGTGTGTTCCTGCAAGGCGGTTAGATGCAAGCACTCTACGTCCTCAAGTCCCGGCCCTCGAGCGAGCTCAGCCGCCGCTGGTATGCCAGGTCGTGATACCGTGGTCAAGGCTAGGGGTGAGGGCTGGAGAGCCAGTAAGAGCTCCTGAGTCGCAATGCTCGGGAGCCCCCCTTTTAACGTGCAAGCGAATTGCATAGGATGAACAGACCCGTGGTGGGTGGCGATCGAGCAGGCGATAGCCGTGGGCAGGTTAAGCATGGAGAGCAGATCAGCTTAGGTAAATGCAGGAAGATACATGCCACTGGGTCCGGCCCGAGCGGCTTGGGGATGATGCAGCCCGAGGGGCGCCCCCAGCAAGGTAAGCTAAAGACATAAGCAAAGGGATACATGCCACAGGGACGGACCCATGTGGCCTGGGAATGATGCAGCCCGAGTGGCGCTCCCAGCTAAACGAGCTTGGAAGATGTCACCTGGTTCTGTAGACGAAGTAGAGTTGGTGCAGCTGAAGGCGTGCGTCGAAGGAGTGACTCTTCATGAGCGACCGGAGCCCTGAGCCTCGGGAGGCTCTCGGGGCTCGGGAAGTTCCCTGAAGACCGTCTCCATTTCCTCCAGGACGGCGTGGTGCCTGGCCTCCTGAGCCACCAGGACACGCCGCATGTTGCGATGATAGGCTGACGCCACACTCGGCAAGCCGAAGGGCATGCGAACGTAGCTGTGTGGCGGGCCCTCGCAGCGGCCCACGTGAAGGCCAGAAGCGCTCCTGAGATGCGGCCCAGTTGAGCCCGGGGACGTCGATGCAGACACGCAGCCCTGCATCCTTGCCAGGATGGGGAGCTCTGCCTCGTGAGAGGCTGTCGCCGCACATGGCTCTTGCGTCTTGCAGTTCCTGAGTGGTCTTGGTGATGAACTCCTGAGTGGTGGGCACTCCTTGCCCTGTGCTCTCCTGAGGAACATGTGCTGCGAAGCACGCCTCCAAGTGGTGCCCAAACGCCTCCCTCGTGAGGTTGGCAAGGTCTGAGGCCCTCCAGAAGAGAGCCCCCGAGCCCTGTCCGAGGAGGGCGCCGGGCGCGCCTTCCTATGCGATGGAGGGAGGCGCCCCTGGGACGGACGCTGATCCTGATGAGGCTCATGTCGCGTCACCATCCTCCTGAGGTCCTACGCGGCGCAGCTGCTTCTTCTTGAGGATGGCCTCCGGAGGGCCCTCACTTCTGCTATCGGGGTCGTCCATTGCTGCAGCTAGGAAGGCACGCTCAAGGGAGCACACCGCATCTCTCTCTTCACATGGGGCCGTGATGATTCCTCCGCTTCCCGGCATCTTGAGGACGTTGTAGCCGTGGTGGGTGACTACCATGAACTTGGCCAGGGCCGGATACCCGAGGATGGCGTTATACGGCACGCGGATGTGCGCGACGTCGAAGTCGATGAGCTCGGTGCGGTAATTCTTGCACTCTCCGAAGGTGACAGGCAGGCGGACCTACCCTATCGGTGTGGTGGAACCGTCGGTCACTCCTGAGAAAGGTTTGGTAGGCTGGAGCTACTCATACGGCACTTGGAGGTTTTCGAACGTGTCGACGGACAGGACGTTGAGCCCTGCGCCGCCGTCGATGAGGGTCTTGGTAACCTGCACATTGCTGATGACTGGGGAACACAACATGGGGAGGGCGCCGGCGGTGGCCGCGCACTTGAGCTGATCTGCCGAGTTGAAAGTGATGGCGCATTGGGACCACTTGAGCGGGCGCGTGGCCTCGAGCTTGGGGAGCACCGCATTCACCTCGCGAGCGAACTGTTTGAAGATGCGCTGAGAGGCTGGGGCCTGGGCGCCGCCCAAGATGCATGCGATTGCACGCGGCTCCTGGAAGCCCCCAGCCCCCTCGTCCTGATGGTGGTCGCCGTTCCTTCTTGGCGGCGGCAGCGGGGGAAGACCGGTGTTGCCTTGGGGGCGATCCTCACGAGGCTGGTCCCTCCAGGCGCCCTCGCGAGGATGTTCCTGCCAGCGGTCCTCACGAGGCCTGTCGCGCCATTCCTAGCGCGGGCCACGGTCGTCCCAGCATCCGCCTCCATGTCCTCCCCCACGGCCGTAGCCTCGGTCGCTGCACTCGGGGCATCGACCGAAGCGTCCTTCTCGTATGGCTCTGAGCTCTTGAGAATCGCTCGTGTTGTGGGTGTTCAGGTTGTGGAAGGCGCAGAACGGTCGACTGTTCTTGGATGACTCGGGCTGATCTCTGCCTCGCTTGGTGTCGGGCTCCGCTGCTAGCACCACTGCCTCCTTGCGCTTCACGTCCTTGGCCTTGGCTTTCTTCTCCTCTGCGCCCGCGGCTGGCAGCTCAAGGAGAGAGAGGCGCCCCTCCTCAGCTCTTGCGCACTTGGTCGCCAAGTTGAATATCTCCTGAGATGTGCAGAGCTCCTCGTGGATGGCAAGCTCTTCCTTCATCTTGACGTCACGGACGCCGTCTGAGAACGCGGAGATGATGGCCTCATCCGTGACCTTGGGGATCTTGAGGCGGGTGTTGTTGAAGCGCTGGATGTACTTCTGGAGGGTCTCTCCTGGTTGTTGCTTGATGCAGCGCAGGTCACCCGCGGCCGGCGGGCGGTCACGAGTGCCTTGGAAGTTGGCGACGAAGCGGTCGCGCATCTCGTCCCAGGTGGAGATCGAGCCGTGCTGCAGGTTCAGGAGCCAGGAGCAGGCTCCATCCTTGAGAGCCATGGGAAACCAGTTCGCCATGACTTTCTCATCACCGTTGGCCGCTTCTATACTCAGCTCATAGAGCTGCAGAAACTCCGCGGGGTCGGCGGTGCCGTTGTAGCGAGGAGGCAGGTAAGCTTTAACTTGCCTGGCCAGGCGACGCTGCGCAGCTCGGGGGTGAAGGCGCGGCAGCCGGCCGTGGTTGCTGGGGCCCGCTTCGGAGGTGGAGCTTGGTCTTGATGAGGTCCACGTGGTGCCGCCGCTGGCGGTGCGCGGTCTTGACGAGGCGGTGCGGGAAGCGCGGGTGCAGCTTCTCGCGGCGGAGGGATTTCTTGGCAGCTTCTCTCTTCGCGCGCGGGCACTGGGCGTGGCGGATCACGCCGCGGGGCCGCGCGCCTTGGTGCCAAGGCACCGTCTTGGGGCAGAGGTGGTGGAGGCGCGCCACGAGCCTCATCGCCCGTGGCTGGTTGAAGGTGAGGTAGAAAGAGGGACGGCGCCGGGGAGCCCCCCGCGGCGCGGACGAGCTCGGCGACACGGTCAAGCCACTCCTCGTAGAGGTCGTCGACTGGGCGGTAGCGCAGGAGTTCGTTTGCGGCGAGGAGCGCGGCCCGCGCCTCCATGGGAGCGCGGCGTGCGTGAGACGAGGAACCGGCCAGGGTCAGCGATGGAGTGGCGGTGCGGCCGTCCTGCCGCACCGAAGGATGCAGCGAGGACGCCTGCTGCTTGTTCCCCGCCGGGCCGGTGGTAGCGTTGGCGGCGGGAGACGGAGAATGACGAGGTGGCCCACCGACGGGAGCCGTCTTAGCAACGCGGGCGGTGAGGGCAGCCCAACGCTCACCTCGAGCACGGCGAGCGTCCGCCATGGAGACGACGGAGCGACGAACTGATGGAAGGGAAGCTACGGCGCACCCCTACCTGCGCGCCAAATGTCAGATGTGGGGTTCCGGCAAACCCTTAAGGTTCGAACACTAGGGTGTGCGCGAAGTCTTTCCCTCCTACCGATCTACGCCCTAGCTCACTAAGATCTCGCGGACGAACTCGACGAACTCACAACACAAAGAGACAAGGGATTTATACTGGTTCGGGCCACCGTTGTGGTGTAATACCCTACTCTAGTGTGGTGGTGGTGGATTGCCTCTTGGGCTGATGATGAACAATACAGAGGGGAGAACAGCCTCCTGAGGTTAAGGTGTTCTTGTGCTTGGTGACTTAGCGGGTGAGAGCTGGATGAACTGCTCGATGCCCCTACGGTGGTGGCTAGTTCCACTTATATAGGCACTGGTCCTCTTCCCAAATATTGAGCGGGAAGGGAGCCAACAACGGTGGGCAAATTTAAAGGGGGCAGCTAGTACAAGCTATCCTGACAAAAGTGGTCTTCGCCTGCAAAAGGCTCTGGTGGTGACGCTGTCTTGGGCTCCACGATGACCTCCGTCTTGCTGTCCTCCTGGTCTTGGTCTCGTTGCACCGATATATCAACCTTTGCCTGATGCCTCGGTACTCCTCGCCTGCGCTGGCCTCCTTAGCACCAAAGAGGAAACAAAGACGCTGCACGTGCTAGCGCCCGCCTGGTGCCGATCGTCATGGCTCACGTCACGAGAGCCTCGTGAGGTTCGCCCCGCCTTGATATCTCCGCTCCTCGTGAGCCTGCCTGACTAGGCCACTCTTGAGGAGGTCTTGCGTCGTCCGCCTCGCGAGGCTTGGCCCCTCGCGAGGGTCTTGGATGCCTTGTTGATGAAGATGGGTCGTACGGCCTGCTGGCTTAGCCACGCCGTGGGTCGCAGGCAGGCAAGTCTGGGGACCCCCGTTCCCAGGACGCCGACATAACTGCGTCTTGTAAAACAAACGTGCTATGCACAACTGGCAACACAGGGTTTCCTTCATCATCTTTCGTCACAAAGGTTTCCATCTGAAGAACATACTGCAAAGAAAAAAGAACAAAAAAAGGAAATGAAAAAAGGAATAAACAATGCATTCGGGCATGGACATAAAAAACCAGTACAATAGAAAAAAATGACAGCACACGTTTACCGTGATAAATAAGGATGAAAGTAGCACACGTTCACCAGAATGATAAACTAAACCCATTTTAGGGTCATGCTTCCAGTACTTGATGACAAAATCCATGAGATACGAATCCATTAAAGCTCCTTTGCCAAATGTATTATATATATAGTCATTAGTGTAAGTATCAAGATCACCAAAAGGACTATTCACCACAAAGAACGCATTCTTGCAGTAAACATACAGATATGGGATCAATAAAAATAAAATTAAAAACAAAACACACAAAAAGGATTAAGCGCACACACATAAAACTTACTCGTGGTATTTGGTTACAAAATCTTTGCTCAGAACAAGATCCTTTATTTTCCTCGCCTCATCAATATATTTGAACCTCGGAGGCTTCAATTTCTCTATAGAGCATCTCAACTTAAAAGCCCGTATATATATGTGTGTATTTTTATTTTTGTTGACTTACACGTTCTTTGTGAACTGGCATTTTGTCACGCTTATATGTATCTTTATGTGTCTCATAAATTGCATTGCATGTGATGCCGAACTTCTTCGTCCAACAAAAAGCACTGCATTTGTCTACAAGTTTGCGCTGCACCTGTTTTTTTTTGCTGCACTTTTTGCCGCAGACCCTGCATTCATGTGTGTATCCTGGAACTGCGTTGCTTTATGATACTGCACTGCTTTGCCTAACCAAGTGCACTGCTTTTTCCTAAAGATGCGTCCTTCAGCTGGTTATTTTTTTATTATTTGTATTGTAAGGTATGGGAGGGTTGGGGGGCCCATTTTTTTGGTTGTTTATAGATTTGTATTTGCTCTTTGTATTCCCTGTACTTACC
>NC_057796.1:158987149-159055861 GCF_018294505.1 Triticum aestivum | reverse complement strand
CGAGTCCGTCACACCCCGTCGCCTCCCTGTCTATCTTAGGGGTGTGGCTCTGGGGTAGCGTGCATCCTATTGTTGGAAAAATAGAATGTCTGCACTGCGCCTGTCAACCAAGCGCACTACGTGCGTTAGCGCGAGGCCGTGCAGGGGGGTGGGAGGGGGGTCGTGACCCCCCCTCCCCACCCCCCTGCGAGGCCGAGCCTGGAACGAGCCGGAGCAAGCGGCGACGCAGCATGCGCAGGCGAGTCCGTGACACCCCGTCGCCTCCCTGTCTATCTTAGGGGTGTGGCTCTGGGGTTGTGTGCGTCCTATTGTTGGAAAAATAGAATGTCCGCACTGCGCTTGTCAACCAAGCGCACTGCATGCGTTAGCGCGAGGCCGAGGAGGGGCTGCGAGGCCGAGCCTGGAACGAGCTGGAGCAGGCGGCGACGCGGCATGCCGCGGTGCCGCATGCGCAGGTGAGTCCGTCACACCCCGTGCGCGTGTCAACCAAGTCAGGATGTGACGTGGGATTGTGCCATTGTAGCCAAGTGAAAAGATTCGCCGTGGTAGTGTTTTTGATTGGCTGGAAAAAATATTCGTCCAAGCGAACTGCAATGCTTTATTGATAGCACATCTTTCGTCCCATACCGGACTGCATAGCGGACTGCATTTTTTTAAAGGTGAGGGGGTACTGGAGTAACTTGCTAGTTGTGCATCGTTGGGTTTTGTTTGTTTTTGGGCTGTGAGAATTTGTTGGGCCTGTGTTCGAGGAGTGAAGACGCATTGGGCCCAAGTTGGCCTGTGAGCACGGTTGGTTCCCGGTGCGTTGTGTGCGGCCTAATGTTTAGTCCCACCTCGCCCGCGGAAGGCGCGCCCAACCTGTTTATAAGCGCTGGCGAGGCAGCCGTATCGAACTCCTCTGGTTGCTTATTTGGGCGCTTATACACGGCGCTCGCTGCTCTATCCTCTATGACCTGTGGGCCCATATGTGCCCGCCCCCATGCATTGTGACTCAGAACGACTCGCCTCCTGTGGGCGCAGACCTACTACGAGACTGGCTGGGGAGAGGTGCACCTGTGGTGGTCAATTTTTTTCTATGTATTTTCTATCTTAAGTATTTTTTTTCAATGCAGGGGCGTGCACTGCTTAGCAAACCATCCTTGCAGTGCATTGATCAGGGTTCTGTACTAAATGTGCACGCATTCCGTACTACACATGTTTGCACTGCATTGATCAGGGTTCTGTACTTCATGTGCACGCATTCCGTACTACACATGTTTGCGCTACATTTTTGTGCACTGTATGGGTAGCATATTTCTTTATTGTTTTTCCCTCTTACGTATCATTTTTTCTAGTGTACGGGTGTGCACTGCTTTGTTGCGTCTATGTGCACTGCATTCGTCATAGTCCTGTGCTGCACGTGTACACATTTTGCACTGCGTGCATCCTTCTTTGTGCCAAAGTTGTGACTGGTTATGCCAACGATGCGGACTGCATGACTTACATTTAAGTACTGCATCAGGTGCACTAATTCTGTGTTGTGCACTGCGCGAAAGTGCTTCTCTTGTGGTTCATTTTGAGCATGTACCGCACTTCATGCACACATATGGTGAACTTCCTTGTAAGACTTTGGAGAACTGCACACGTTTTTTAGAGACCTAGGACTGGCTGGGGCCTTGTTGTAGTTGGGTGCTCAATTTTTTATCCTTATCTGAAGCATTTTTTTCTTTTGGAGTATATATATTTTGTGGTAGTACAAATGATGTCATTTGTACTATACACGGCGCTCGATGCTCTATGCTCTCTGACCTGTGGGCCCATGTGCGTCCGGCCCCATGCATTGTGGCTCAGAACGGCTTGCCTACGGTGGGCGCAGACCTACTACAAGACTGGCTGAGGCCGGATGCACCTGTGGTGGTCAATTTTTTTCTATGTATTTTCTATCTTAAGTATTTTTTTTCAATGTAGGGGTGTGCACTGCTTAGCAAATCATCTGTGCACTGCATTGATCAGTGTTCTGTACTGCATGTGCACGCATTCCGTACTACACATGTTTGTGCTACATTTTTGTGCACTGCATTGGTAGGGGTGTGCACTGCTTTGTTGCCTCTATGTGCACTGCATTCGTCATGGTCTTGTGCTTCAGGTGTACACATTTTGCACTGCGTGCATGCTTCTTTGTGCTAAAGTTGTGACTGGTTATGCCAACGCTGCGGACTGCATGGCTTACAGTTAAGGACTACATCAGGTGCACTAATTCTGCTTTTGTGCACTACGCGAAAGTGCTTTTCTTTGTGCTTCATTTTGAGAATGTACTACACTTCATGCACACATATAGTGAACTTCCTGGTAAGACTTTGAAGAACTGCACACATAAAATGGTCTGTGGATTATAATTTTTCAGAAAATTATTATTTAATGATCTGCGGTTAGTTCATGGGAATTTCTGCAGTCAAAGTCTTTGTAGAACTTCCTGGTAAGACTTTTTTGTTTTGGTAACATAAACCTTTATTGATTGTCCTTCACTCTTGGTAACGTAATTTTCATTAACTCCCCTTTAATTTTCAGTTTTGACCTTTTTGCATTCCTCTCCTATAAATGTAGGCCAACTTCTACCCTTCCTTTGCAGTTCATTTCTCCTCTAGCCGTAACTCCTCTCCTTTCTCTAGCCTCTCTTTATTTTTTTGTTTTCTAGGTTTTTGTTGCGATGGCTCCAGGCCCCTGCGCGAATCTCTCCTGCTGCGGGCATGGTTGTGGTGTGCCGACGCACTGCGATTGCTCAGCTTGCAAGCAGGCTCGTCGTGCTCGTCGTGGGGGGAAGGTATTGTGCCGAGCTGGGCGAGCGGAGCAGCTTGCATATGGCACAGTATTCACAGAAGGATTAGATATGGGCCACATCAACGTTTTTGCATTCTATTCCGCCCTGCTTCGCCGTGGCCTTGGTCGCACAAGTCCTTTTGTCCATCAGCTTACGCCAACAGATGTTGAGACTCACTACAAGATGGTATTTTTCGCTTGATCTGATTTTTTCTTTGTGTTTTCTTTTTTTTTTGTATAATTCCATACTAGTCTGAACTTCTACTTTTTTAGGAATGCACTTATTTTGTTTTATTGAAGTGTACTGCACTTTGTACTTATATCTTGTTTTTATTTTTTTGCTTGTGTGCATGGAGCTCATGTTTTATTTTGCATGGTTACAATATGTGAACTGCTTAGATACTAGATGAGAAGTAATAGTTTCCACAATTTTCCCCGCTTGTAGGTTTTGTACTACATGCAGGTAGTCTCAAGAACTTCATAATAGTTGTAAGCGTACTTCTTGTTTGCAAGTTCCGCACTGCACATTAGATTGTGTTTAATCTGTACTGCTTTTTTGCAGAAAATTCCCCAACGAGCTGTTAGGTATCTCCGGCTCAAGAAGAAGGGAATTCTCCAAGTTGTTCTTGGTAATGGACACCTTAAACCACCCAAGTACCGTGTAGGCGTTGACGGGCAGCTGTGTCTACAGAAAGGGTGGAAGGAATTTGTCATTGATAGTGGCCTGAAGTCTGAGCAAGTTGTTGTCCTAAACTTCTTTGAACTCGAGGATCGTACGGTTAGAATCACGTTTGACGTGATTGGTTAAGGTTATGAGGTTGATTTTGTAATAAGTACTTTTGCGTGTCGAACGCTTCATCTTTTTGATGTGTTTTGTAATAAGCACTTTTGTGATCTGAACCGCTTCAATTATTATTCCGAACTTCGTGCTGCTAGTGAGCTAACTGCATTTTTTACATCGTTTTTGGATTAATATGTGTCAAAGTTTTACTCTAGACTGCTATATATATGGTATACTATATACACCATTTGTCTTTAGATGGTTTAGTTGAATAACTCATAGTCAGTGGGAAATTTGTGTTTACACGAAATTTAAACTGATACATAAGTCATACAGATAAGCAAACTGCTATGCATATGATTAATTTATTGAAGTCCATCTATTTGGTCGTTAACCTGCTGCTTCTCCGTGGTGACTGGAGCGTGTCTAATGTCGCACTTTCTTTTGTTTTCCGTGGCGGTGTTGCTGGTTCTTGTCTCTGCACTGTTGTGTTTGTAGTCCCTCGCGTGCTGGTTGATGGCTGCTTTCGTTTTCCAGTGATGTGAACTGCATCCTTCTTTGCTCCCCGCGTGCTTGTTGATGGCTGCTTTCGTTTTCCAGTGATGTGAACTGCATCCTTCTTTGCTCCCCGCGTGCTGGTTGATGGCTGCTTTCATTTTCCAGTGCTGTGAACTGCATCCTTCTTTGCTCCCCGCGTGCTGGTTGATGGCTGCTTTTTTTTAGTGCTGTGAACTGCATCCTTTCATGCTCCTACCTTGTTTTTTGAAAGTGGTGTCGTTCTTGGTTGTTTCTGTACAGCAGCATTCCCTTGTGGTGGTCTTGTTGGCATTGTTTCTTCATGTTCTTCATCCTCTTCACTCTCTTCTTCCTCTTCTTCTTGCTCTTCCTCATCTTCATCATCTGTTTCTTCATAAGGCACTGCTTCTTCAGTTTCTTCATGTTCTTCGTCCTGTTCACTCTCTTCTTCCTCCTCTTCTTCATCTGCTTCTTCATAAGCCATTTCTTCTTCAGTTGTGTCACCATCTTCTTCTTTGATTTCATCTTCCTCGTCTTCCTCATTTTCTGATCTTGTTCTTTTGGGGCAGGTTCTTGAATTGTGTCTCTTCCTCTTTTTGCAGATGCTACAACGTCTCGGTTTCGTCCATTTCTTAGTGTTGTGAGTGGAATTTCTGTTTGGTTGTGCATCACCATGTCCTCGTTTTTCTTGTTCATGTCTTTTTGTACATGTCCTGGAATTGTGGCCGCTGATTTCATTACATGTCTTGCACCTTCTTATGCCCAGTGGGTGACCATCACTGTCCAGCTCAGGCTGTGGCTTACTGTTTTTGTCATCATTTTTCTCCTTGCATGCAACCTTTTTCTGGGTTGCGTCGCCCCCTTTCTTCCTTCCTCTTGTGTTTGAAACAGGAGGTGGAAGAATTGTTTCTTTTTTGATAGCACCAGTTCCGCTGTGTTCGGTATTTTCTACTTGCTCGGCATTTTTGTCATGCTGGGATTTCTCTGCTTGCTTTAGTTTTGCTGCTTCTTCTTCTTCGTTGAGCACATCAACTTCCTCGATCAGTGCCCTCATACCAGACAACGCTCTGTGGCACCCAGCGTCGGACCTTGTCGCTCTGTTTGCAAGGTCCATTGTTGTTTCTGTCAGCAATTTTCTATGGCAAAATAGCGATGTTTCATCTGGTGCTGTTTGTTCATAGTCTCTTCTGTCAAACGTCGCATTTGATCTTGCATTACGGGTGTATCTTTTCATGATGTACACCTCAGGAATCTTGAGTACTCTCAAATGAGAAAGCATGCATAACACATGGACGCAAAAGAGCCCTGCAGAGAACACATAATTTCTTTGTTTTGTAAGTGAACTGCATGAAATTAATAAACACATATTTTTTTCGTTATTTGTTCATTTTAAAGAAGTGACCTTCATTTGGTTTTGTGAATTAGTCATGCATGTGGACTTTTCAAGTCCAGTAAGTGAGCTTTCGTGCATGACTATCAGAAACTAGAATTTTTTGTGATAGGAGTCTCACCTGTGTGTGTCCAAAGTTTGCATTCACATTCGTAGACACCTTGCTGTTCATCGGCAACCACTTGGAAATTATGCCTTGCCCAGTCAAATGCATCCGATCTGATGTAGTGGTGTACGAGATACTTTGTCGGGTTCTCAGGGCACCGTTCTGCTCTGAATGCAGTGCTACGGTCGAGTGTTTCTTTGAAATCTGCAAACACTGCCCTTGTATACACTTTTGATAGCTGAACTTCGAACCCAAACTGGGTTGTTGTCTTTACCTCTGACTGCATGATCAGAAATGCACTGTTTCGAACCAGATAAATGAAAAAATTGTTTGTTTTTGTAGTTATATTTTTAGCAGTTTTTGAGTGACATTTTGTTTACCTCATTTGCTACTATCTCTGCGTGCTCGACGGCCTTCCTGGTCTGAATGCACTTGTCCACCTGCTGAGCAAACAGATGGAGATCATGCTTCTCTTTGACAAAGTTTTTCTTCAGTATGCGGTTCATGCTCTCGCTTCTCTGTGTGGAAGACATCCGAGCACAGAAAATTTCCTTGTAGTAAGCTGAGATCCACTCGTGCCTGTCTTCCCACAGCGAATTCATCACTTCATCGTCTTGCAAGTTGTATCTCTGAATGAGGTCCTTCCATGCTCGTTCAAATTCTGACGGCATTAGTGGGTGGTTCAGCACCGCATTGAGGTCATCCTTAAGTTTCTCGTGCGCCTTATACAGCAAGGCGAGGTGGTCTTTGTGCTTCTTCATGATATGCCACCGACACAACTTATGCAGAGTATGTGGGAGGATAGTTTTTAATGCTGCCTTCATCAAAGAACATTGGTCTGAGAAGGCACAAATAGTGTTTTTTTATTAAGTTGTTTGTGTATGTGTAAGATAGATGGAAGAAATATAAGTGCACCAAACAAATGTAAGTATGAAGGTGTTTGTATTTTTTTTGTACCTGTGAGCATGCAGATTGGATGCTTGTTGTTCATACACCTCAGAAATGTTTTGAAAACCCACTCGAACGACGGTATTGTTTCATCTCGCACGACTGCAACAGCAAATATGGTGCTCTGTAGATGATGGTTCACTCCCACGAAGACTCCCAGCGGCATGTGGAATTTGTTAGTTTTATACGTCGTGTCAAATGTAACACAGTCTCCAAAATCTTCATACGATCCTTTGCAACTTCCGTTGGCCCAAAAGACGTTTCTTACACGGTTATCTGCATCAACGTCATAATCATAGAAAAACTCTGGGTTTATCTTCTGCATATTCTCGAAGAAATCCAGAAGTTTCTTCACGTCATCTTGGGACTCTTCTCTGGCAAACTTTTGTTTCCTGCATTTTCAAACGCAATGCAAACTCATCTCATCAAACAGAATAATTACCGAGAGGATGCTCAAGAGATATGGTTTGTGATGTGCTTACTTGTTTACCCAGTCGCGGCTAGTATGTCCCATGTACTGCAGACCACCGGACATACGCGACAGCGTTGACATCATATGAGCGTGTGTGTGTGGTTGTCAAGTTGCATGTCTTTCACTAACTGGACTATCAAAGGATCGTCTTTTTTGTGCGATCGCATGTGCAAAAGCATCCCGGGGCTTTCTAGCATCTTGTGATTGTGGTTGAGTTCAACCATTTCTATCACAAATTTGCCATCCTTCCTCTTTTTGACTCTAATCTTTGCCTTGCAGTCAATCCTTTTTGATGTCTTCTGACGTTTTCGGTGATAATCTGACACAGTCTGCTCTTGTGTCCCTTCTCTTGAGCAGACAATGTAGGCATTTGTCCTGTGTTTTGCCCTCTTGTGTATGCCAAACCCTGCACATCTTGCATAATTGTTGTAAAAGTCCCATGCCTTGTCGTACGTGGTGAACTTCATTCCAGCGGCAGGTATGAGGTTCAGCGGCATGTTTTTATCCTGCATTAAGTGCAATGCTCTATGAGATAATTTGTCATGTTCTGTTTTTTAAATACGAGGAGTGCATACGAGTTTAATAAAGCATTGCAATGTTTCTAAGTTTACAAAAGAATCCAATGTATTAGATGCTAGGTCAAACCACACAAGAAATATCAGTGTGCACTACAATGTTATCTGAATGGACTGCAACTATTATTATTATTTTTCAGAACATAAACTTACATGTGTGTAGAGTCGTTCACCCGATGGTGTTTGTAGCTCGCTGGGTTGTATTGGACATGGCGGGGTTATAGAAGATCTGTGTAGTTGAGGATCTCACGGCGGCAATAGTGAGGAGGATTTGTACCTGCTGTTGAATTTTGACCGAGGCACCGTTGGTGGTCGCGGTGTCGAATTTGATGCAGCTGCTCTGCTTGGAGCTATGTTTTTTGGTGCAGCAGGTGGACGTTGAGCTCTGTTTTGGGGTGCAGCAGGTGGACGTGGTGGTAATCCAGTGTTGTGACGATGTCTTAGTGGATTGGTTTGAAAATTTTGGAGCGGTGGCACATCATCATAGTCATAATCATATTCATCATCTGCTGCAACATCGTGTTCAACTGCATCATCATTGTCTGTTCGGACATGCTGTCCAAACGTAGTGAACTCGTGCTTATACTCTGGGTTGAGAACTGTTATTGGCTCATCTTCATCCTCCTGTCAGTGAGTGCCCTCCCAGATGAAGGTGACATCGTCGTCATCCTCGACTACCTCTTCTCCCTGGAAAAAATCCTCTTCCGGAGAGTAGTACACCCTTTTTGTTGTCGTGAAGAATCCTCGAGGAATCTCAGGGGTAACCCAGCCAGTATCTCTTTCAGAAGAAGCTTTACTCTTCTGAAAGTTGTTGTTCCCTGGTTTGTCAATTATGCGCGGCATTTTGTATCTGTTGAACGTCATTTCCTGCACACAAAATGACCGAGCTGCATTGTCAGGCAAAATGAACCGAATCATGCGAACTGCAATGTGTTACAAATGGTACTGCGAAACTAATGCATGCTGACCACATCACCCTGCAATGTGAACTGAAGTAACTGCACTGCATCGTTGTCCGTAATGAACCTACACAAGCGTACTGCATAACCGAGCAAGTTCACTGCATTTTCCCCCACAACGAACCGAAGCAACCGCACTGCATCATTTTTGTAGGCGTACTGGACTGCGTGTACTGCTTTGTCTAGAATAACTAAGCTGATATGGTTGAGGAAGTGTGCTGCTTAGCTCGTGTTGCAGTCATTTCTTGCGTTTGCAGGAGGAAGTTCTCTTCTCGTCCGTCTGCACAACTTTTGCGTTCGCCTGTGCAGTCCACTTGCCCTTCAGAAGTTCATGAGCGGTCTGGACGTTGCTCAAGGTGAACGGAGACGGAGGATTTGCTCTGAAGGTCGTTGCAGACTTAATCCAAGAAGATGTCGTGGATGAAGGAACCTTGCGCATAGTCCTCCTTGCTCGAATTGGTTTGATGTCGAGGCAGCACCAATCCACATCTGATGAAGTACAGCTAATTGCAGGCCCGGAGGAGTTCGGCGATGGCGCTACCGAGCTGCTGCCGTGGAAGAAGGCCGATATGCTGGTGCGGGCGGCGTTGCTCGGTTGCTGCCGCGGAAGAAGGCCGAGAGGCGATGGGCGGCGGCGCTGCTTGGCCGTTGTCGCGGAAGAAGGCCTGGAGGGGAGGGGCGGCGTTGCTGCCAGCCGCTGCCGCGGAAGAAGGCCGGGAGGTGATGGGCGGCGGCGCTCCCAGGCCGCCGCCGCGGGAGAAAGCGGGGAGGGGAGGGGCGGCATCGCTGCCAGGCCGCCGCCGCGGAAGAAGGCCGGGAGGGGAGGGGCGACGGCGCTTCCAGGCCGCTGCCGCGGAAGAAGGCCGGGAGGGAAGGGGCGGCGGCGCTCCCAGGCCGCTGCCACGGTAGAAGATCGGGAGGGGAGGGGCGGTGGCGATCTGGTGGGGGATGTGCAGAATAAGGCTGGTGTTATTAGAATAAGACTCTTAAGGGGTGTTATCATAATAGACCCACCCTATATATATATAAGGTAGTATATATAGTACCATAAGGTAGTATATGAGACATGTGGGGTAACTACCACCGGGTGGTAGGATGTATTTTCCCTCCCTATATATATATATATATATATATATATATATATATATATATATATATATATATATATAGTGTTTAGTGGCTGCGTGTGGTCTAAATTTGTAACCTGTCCATGTTTTGGATTTGGCCCCAACATCATCCTTCTTTGGTGAGCTAAGAGAGATTTCTGTATGCGAGCTGCACAGACTACCATTTTTATAATTTTTAAAATATCACCTGCTTATGCTTCATGACTTGTAACATTATTGTTAGTCTTGTGTTGCCATGTACAACATAGTCTGTCTTGCTCGCTTCACTGTTGTAACTATATTTTTGCCCTAGTCATGTGTACTTACAGAAACATTTTAGGATGAAGTGACATAACACAAAGATCTAAGAGCAGTGCAGCATGGCCGTTACCAAATGATTATGGACTGGAATTGGAATGTGCTGATGTTCTCGAGCATCAACTAGAGGTGGCAAGACAACGTGTATATGATTCTCAACATGTAACCAAAATGTTGAGACTGGAGTTGCAGGTATTAGATGCAGGAGTCAAAAAATGAATCAAGACACTGAGGTAACCACAAAGGAATTGGAGATTTTGCAGACTGGAATTTCTGCTATCTGAATCTGGCCAACCCTATTTTCTGAAGAGATTATAGTTCAAATGGTAAGTTCTGTTGATGCGTGTCCATGATGTATGAGCTTTATTTGCCCAGTGTATGTAATTTACTATTTGTGTACGCTTTATTATCACTAGTGCCGAACTATAATGCCCAATGGGTAGAATTTGCTGTAGTCTCTTTATTGTATAGTATAGGTTTTTTAGAGGCGATAGTATAGAGTGGGATAAATCTGTGTATACGCTATATTGTTGAAACGGGGGCCAACACACCCAAAGATTACCTGGACACGATCCGAACGAACAAACATGTGTAGTCAAAGTGGGCCTTAATTGGGCTGGTCAACTTAATATTTAGTGGATCCTTTGATGTGGCCCACCGTAACAACGGCTCTTAGTAGGCCGTTAACAGGCCGAAAGCTCGATAGGGTCGTATAAACGAAAACAACCCGTGGGCCTCTAGCAGTCCGAAATCAATGTCAATTTTGTCTCGGCCCTTTTACTTGATGGGCCAGTAAGAGGCCGAAAGTGTTTTTTGGGCCAGAGGAGGCCCAATTTACAAACTAGGCTTTTAAAAGGCAGTAAGTCATGTCGGGCTGAAATTGTGCCCTGTGGAACGTGGGCCGCTAATGGACCCAAAATCAGGTGGCACCGTCAAAGGCCCAACTGTTGTGCGGGTCGTTAACAGGCTGAAAGACAAAATGGGCTAGAAGTTTGCCCATGTACAAAATGGACCAAGGAAAGGCCGAAAGTCACAACGGGCTAGAAGTTGGCCCAACTATAGAATGGGCTGAGAAAAGTCCGAAAGATGTACCGGCAGCTTGTTCGTCCATAGCTATAATGGGTTGCTAATAGGCCGAAAGAAGGTTGGGTCGTAATTGAGCCCAAAGACGTAGCGGGTTGTTAACGGGCTGGAACTGACGATGGGCTGGAAGTTGTCAAATCTAGAATGGGCCTTTGATGGGCCGATTCTGTGTACCGTGCTTGTGAATGGGCCTGACTCAAGTAGGCCGCTAATGGGTCGGCCCGCTTATAGTGACAGGCCCGGCCTTTTAGCCTAAACAGGCCACTGTTGGGCTAAGCCACGTGTCGATGTACCATAGGCGCATCCCGTCCACTCGCTGGATGACACCTGTCCCAACGCGGAGCTGACATGTGGATACTCTGGCGATTTAGAATTTTACACGTGGAAAATCCCCATTGGTCCGGGCTGTTAATGGGTTATCGGATCCAAACTGGAACCCGATAGCTTAACGGCGACCCGTTACGATGGATGCCACGTGTCGGTTACCCTTGACGAAAGAACTTCCATGACGCGCCATTTATCGTCATGGAAGTGGACACTTCCGTGATGATAATTTTGGTATTGTCATGGAACACTTCTATGACAGCACAGGTATGACTATCTTGATTCTGTCATGAAATCGTCATGGATCATGCATGACAGAAAATGTGACCTACTGTGACAAACACGTATCATCACGGAAGTGGTTTGTTTTAGTGCAATGTCTAGAATTTCCACTAGTGGGACAAGAGCATCACCTTCACCTATGTTACATTTGTCATTCCACTCATGTGGTGCAGGTGAGGTGGTAAGGACCAAATCATGGTCATCTTCATCGTCGTGATGGAACCATGTGGGGGGTTCATCATAGTCCACCATGGCCATCGTCTTGTCCAAAGGAAGGACACAGACGTCGAGGATCGGTGCGTCATCATATATGGGACCTAGCACCAAATGAGAAGGCATAATAGAGGTAGAGGTTAAGTCGTAAGAAATCAAAATGGCCTCACATGCCCTATCAACTACCTCACTCTCTCTATGTGGTGGTGGCTCACCCACTCCCTCAAGGTAGGTACACTCAATGTCACATATGGTGGTGTCACTCAAATCACTCAAGTGGTGGTGGTGGTGGCTCTCCTCACATGGGAATTGGGGCAGCTCATCATATATGGGGCTAGTGGTGAAGTCACTCTCACTCTCAATATGGTGGCATATGTCACTCAACTCATCACCATACGCCTCCTTGGTCGAAGGGAAAATCCCAAGCTCAACCATCTCATAGTCGTCACCATGGATGAACGCCGAAGATGTCACATCATCACTCTTGCCTCCAAAGATGGAAGCATCATCCATGCTCGTCACCGTGTCGCTCGCCTCCAAATCTTGGTCCTTGAGTGCTCCGTAGTCGTACTCGTCGCCGCACCATCTTGAAAAAGAGTCGTAGTAGACTCGGCATCATTAATGCCACAAAGAGGGATGGCGGTGAAGTCGAACTTGGGAACGTCATCTTGGAGCTCATCGGGCTTGGACATCTCGGTGGTACTAGCTGTTGGGGAACGTTGCATGGGAAATAAAAAATTTCCTATGCTCACCAAGATCAATCTAGGAGATGAAAATCTACGAGAGGAGAGATTACATCTACATACCATTGTAGATCGCTAAGCGGAAGCGTTAAGAAACGCGGTTGATGTAGTCGAACATCTTCGTGATCCAATCACGATCCGTCCCGCGAACTCACGATCCAAGTGCCGAACAGACGGCACCTCCGCTTCAACACACGTACGGCTTGATGACGCCTTCACCTCCTCGATCCAGCTAGCGATGGTGAATTAGTAACTCGAGTCCTCCGGCAGCACGGCGGCGTGGTGGTGGTGGTGGTGGCGGAATCTCAGCAGAGCTTCGCTAAGCAGTATGGAGAGGAAGAGGGATGCGAGGGAGAGGAGAGGCAGCGCCGTTGCATGGAGATGTGCTCTTCAGGTGCGGCTGCCCTCTCTCTACCTCTCTATATATAGGGGAAGGGAGGAGGGGGTGGAGCCCCTAGGGTTTACCCTGGGGGGGCAGGGTAGATGGGATCTCCCCTAGGGTGACTTGCCCCGCAAGCCGGGAGGTGGGAAGCCCTAGGGGAATGCCCCCAACCCTCCTGGTTACGTGAGATGGGGTGAGGGGGAGCTCAGCCCCTTAGTGGGCTGGTTTGCCCCCTCCCCTTGGCCCATGGGGCCCCCCAACACTTGTCGGGGCACCCCGAAACCCCTTTCGGTGACGCTGGTCATCACCCGGTACCCCCAAAACAATTCCGGACTCCAATACCCTTCGTCCAATATATCGATCTTCACCTCCGGTCCATTCTGGAGTTCCTCGCCACGTCCGGGATCTCATCCGGGACTCCGAACAACCTTCGGTAACCACCATAATGACTCAACTATACTTATATCATCACCAAACGTTAAGTGTGTAGACCCTGTGGGTTCGAGAACTATGCATACATGACCGAGACACCCCTACGGTCAATAACCAATAGCGGGACCTGGATGCCCATATTGGTTCCCACATATTCAACGAAGATCTTATCGGTCAAACCTTGATGTCAAGGATTCAGCTAATCCCGTATGTAGTTCCCTTTGTCTATCGGTATGTTACTTGCCCGAGATTCGATCGTCGATATCTCCATACCTAGTTCAATCTTGTTACCAGCAAGTCTCTTTACTCATTTCGTAATACAAGATCTCGTGGCTAACTCATTAGTCACATTACTTGCAAGCTCATTGTGATATTGTATTACCGAGTGGGCCCTAAGATACCTCTCCGTCGTACGGAGTGAAAAATCCCAGTCTTGATCCATGCCAACTCAACAGACACCCTCGGAGATACATGTAGAGCACCTTTATAGTCACCCAGTTACATTGCGACGTTTGGTACACACAAGGTACTCCTCCGGTGTCAGTGAGTTGCATGATCTCATGGTCATAGGAACATATACTTGACATGCATAAAACTATAGCAATAAACTTCACACGATAATATGCTACGTTCATAGTTTGGGTCTTGTCCATCACATCATTCTCCTAATGATGTGATCCCGTCATCAAATGACAACTCATGTCTATGACTAGGAAACCATAGCCATCTTTGATCAACGAGCTAGTCCGGTAGAGGCTCACTAGGGACATGTTGTTGTCTATGTACCCACACATGTATTTGAGTTTCCAATCAATACAATTATAGCAAGGATAATAAACGATTATCATGAACAAGGAAATGTAACAATAACCACTTTATTATTGCCTCTAGGGCATATTTTCAGTAGTCTCCCACTTGCACTAGAGTAAATAATCTAGCATTACATGGTAATGAATCTAACACCCATAGAGTTCTGGTGTTGATCATGCTTTGCCCGTGGAAGAGGTTTAGTCAATGGATCTGCAACATTCAGATCCGTATGTATCTTGCAAATTTTTATGTCTTCCTCCTTGACATAATCGCGGATGGAATTGAAGCATCGCTTTATGTGTCTGGTCCTCTTGTGAAACCTTGGTTCCTTGGCTAGAGCAATGGCACCAGTGTTGTCACAGAACAGAGTCATTGGGTCCAGTGCAATGTGCACAACTCCAAGATCTGTCATGAACTGCTTCATCCAGACAACCTTCTTTCGCTGCCTCCGAGGCAGCTATGTACTCTGCTTCACATGTAGAATCAGCAACCACGCTCTGCTTGGAACTACACCAGCTTACCGCTCCACCATTAGAACATATACGTATTTGGTTTGAGACTTAGAGTCATCCGGATCAGTGTCAAAGCTTGCATCGACGTAACCCTTTACGACAAGCTCTTGATCACCTCCATAAACGAGAAACATTTCCTTAGTCCTTTTTAGGTACTTAAGGATATTCTTCACCGATGTCCAGTGATCCACTCCTGGATTACTTTGAAACCTTCCGGCCATACTTATGGCAAGGCTGACATCCGGTCTTGTGCACAGCATCGCATACATGATAGAGCCTATGGCAGAAGCATATGGGATGACACACATGTTTTCTCTATCCTCTGTAGTCGCTGGGCATTGAGTTTGACTCAACTTCACACCTTGCAAAACAGGCAAGAACCCCTTCTTGGATTGATCCATTTTGAACTTCTTCAAAATCTTATCAAGGTATGTGCTTTGTGAAAGTCCTATTAAGCGTCTCGATCTATCTCTATAGATCTTGATGCCTAATATGAAAGCAGCTTCTCCTAGGTCCTTCATTGAAAAACTCCTGTTCAAATATTCCTTCACCTTTTCCAAAAGTTCTATATTGTTTCCAATCAGCAATATGTCATCCACATATAACACCAGAAACGCTATAGAGCTCCCACTCACTTTCTTGTAAATACAAGCTTCTCCATAAACTTGTATAAACCCAAATGCTTTGATCACCTAATCAAAGCGAATATTCCAACTCCGAGATGCTTGCACCAACCCATAAATTGATCACTGGAGCTTGCACACTTTGTCACCATTCTCTGGATCAACAAAACCTTTCGGTTGCATCCTATACAACTCTTCCTTAAGGAAACCGTTAAGGAACACTGTTTTGACATCCATCTGCCAGATTTCATAATTGAAAAATGCAGCTATTGCCAACATGATTCTGACGGACTTAAGCATCGCTACGGGCGAGAAAGTCTCATCGTAGTCAACTCCTTGAACTTGTGAAAACCCCTTTGCCACAAGTCGAGCTTTATAGACAGTGATATTACCGTCCACGTCTGTCTTCTTCTTGAAGATCCATTTATTCTGAATGGCCTTTCGCCCTTTAGGTAATACTTCCAAAGTCCACACTTTGTTTTCATACATGGATCCCATCTCGGATTCTATGGACTTTAACCATTTGTCGGAATCCGGGCCCACCATCGCTTCTCCATAGCTCGTAGGTTCATCGTTGTTGTCCAACAACATGACCTCTAAGACAGGGTTACCGTACCACTCAGGAGCTATACGTACCCTCGTCGACCTACGAGGTTCGATAGTAACTTGATCTGAAGCTTCACGATCATCATCATTAGCTTCCTCTTCAACTGACGTAGGTGCCACAGAAACATCTTTCTGTGTTGTGCTACTCTCTGGTTGAAGTAAAGGTTCAACAACCTCATCAAGTTCTATCTTCCTCCCACTCAATTCTTTCGAGAGAAACTCTTTCTCGAGAAAGAACCCGTCCTTAGCGACAAACACTTTCCCTTCGGATCTGAGATAGAAGGTATACCCAACCGTCTCTTTTGGGTATCCTATGAAGACGCATTTGTCCTCTTTGGGTTCGAGCTTTTCCGGCTGAAGCCTTTTGACATAAGCATCGCAGCCCCAAACCTTAGGAAACAACAACTTAGGTTTCTTGCCAAACCACAGTTCATACGGTGTCATCTCCACGGACTTAGATGGTGCCCTATTTAAAGTGAATGCAGCTGTCTCTAACGCATAACCCCAAAACGATAGTGGCAGATCGGCAAGAGACATCATAGAATGCACCATATCCAATAAGTTACGATTACGACGTTCGGACACACCATTACGATGTGGTGTTCCAGGCGGCGTCAATTGTGAAACAATTCCGCATTGTCTTAAGTGATTGCCAAACTCATAACTCAGATATTCTCCCCCTCAATCGGATCGTATGAATTTAATCTTCTTGTTACGATGATTCTCAACTTCACTCTGAAATTGCTTGAACTTTTCAAATGTTTCAGACTTATGCTTCATCAAGTAAATATACCCGTATCTACTCAAGTCATCAATGAACGTGAGAAAGTAATGATATCCACCGTGCGCGTCAACGCTCATCGGACCGCACACATCAGTATGTATGATTTCCAACAAGTCATTTGTCTATTCATTGTTCCGGAAAATGGGGGTCTTAGTCATCTTGCCCATGAGTCATGGTTCGCATGTGTCAAGTGATTCAAAATCAAGTGACTCCAAAAGTCCATCAGCATGGATTTTCTTCATGCACTTTACACCAATATGACCTAAGCGGCAGTGCCACAAGAAAGTGGTACTATCATTATCAACTCTACATCTTTTGGCATCAATGTTATGAACATGTGTATCATCACTATCGAGATTTAATAACTATAAACCCCTCACAATGGGTGCATGACCATAAAAGATATTACCCATATAAATAGAACAACCATTATTCTCTGATTTAAATGAGTAACCGTCTCGCATTAAACAAGATCCAGATATAATGTTCATGCTCAATGCAGGCACTAAATAACAATTATTTAGGTTCATCACTAACCCCGATGGTAATCGAAGAGCGAGCGTGCCGACGGCGATCACATCAACCTTGGAACCATTTCCCACGTGCATCATCACTTCATCCTTTGCCAGCCTCCTTCTATTCCGTAGTTCCTGCTTTGAGTTGCAAATGTGAGCAACCGAACCGGTATCAAATACCCAGGCACTACAACGGGAGTTGGTAAGGTACACATCAATAACATGTATATCATATATACCTTTGTTGACGTTTCCCCCCTTCTTGTCGGCCAGATACTTGGGGCAGTTCCGCTTCCAGTGGCCAATTCCCTTGTAATAGAAGCACTCAGTTTCCGGCTTGAGTCCAGCCTTGGGCTTCTTCACGGGAGGAGCAATTGCTTTGCCACCCTTCTTGAAGTTTCCCTTCTTTCCCTTTCTCTTCTTGAAACTAGTGGTTTTATTCACCATCAACACTTGATGCTCCTTCTGGATGTCTGACTCAGCGACTTTCAGCATCGTGAATATCTCGGAGACTGACTTGTCCATCCCTTGCATGTTATAGTTCAACAAAAAGCTCTTGTAGCTAGGTGGTAGTGATTGAAGAACTCTGTCAGTGACAGCCTCTAGTGGGAGCTCAATTCCCAACTCAGCCAGACGGTTGTAGTACCCAGACATTTTGAGTATGTGCTCACTGACAGACCTATTCTCCTCCATCTTGCAGGCATAGAACTTATCGGAGGTCTCATACCTCTCGATCCAGGCATTCTTCTCAAAGATAAACTTCAACTCCTGGAACATCTCATATGCTCCATGACGTTCAAAACACCTTTGAAGTCTCGGCTCTAAGCCATACAACATGGCGCACTAAACTATTGAGTAGTCATCAACACACGACTGCCAGGCGTTCACAACGTCCACAGTCGCTAGAGGGGGTGGCGCACCAAGCGGTGCATCAAGGACATAAGACTTATGGGAAGCCATGAGGATAATCCTCAGATTACGGGCCCAGTCGACAAAGTTACTTCCATCATCTTTCAGCTTAGCTTTCTCTAGGAATGCATTGAAATTTAGGGGAGCTACTACACGAGCCATTGATCTACAACATAGGTTTGCAAAGATAACTTAGACTACTGTTCATGATAAATGAGTTCAATTAATCATATTACCTAAGAACTCCCACTCAAATCAGCATCCCTCCGGTTGTCCCAGTGTAACACGATCCAAATTCACCAACCCAAGTCCGATCATCACGTGAGATGAGGTGGTTTCAATGGTGAACATCTCCATGTTGATCATATCTACTATATGACTCGTGTTCGACCTTTCGGTCTCTTGTGTTTCGAGGCCATGTCTGTACATGCTAGGCTCGTCAAGTTTAACCCAAGTGTTCCACATGTGCAAAACTGGCTTGCACCCATTGTATGCGAACATAGAGTCCATCACACCTGATCATCATGTGGTGCTTCGAAACGACGAACTTTCGCAATGGTGCACACTTGGGGAGAACACAAATTTATCTTGAAATCTTAGTGAGGGATCACCTTATAATTCTACCATCGTCCTAAGCAAAATAAGATGCATAAAAGGATTAACATCACATGCAAATCATAAGTGACATGATATGGCCATCAACTTGTGCTTTTGATTTCCATCTCCAAAGCACCGGCATGATCTCCATCGTCACCCGCATGACACCATGATCTCCATCATCGTGCCGCCATCGGGGTTGCCACGCCAACCATGCTTCTACTACTATTGCTACCGCTTAGCGATAAACTAAAGCATTACATAGCGCTTAATGAATGGCACGCAGGTCATACAATAATTAAAGACAACCCTATGGCTCCTTCTGATTGCCGTATGCATCGACATGCAAGTCGATATAAACTATTACAAACATGATCATCTCATACATCAAATATATCTCATCATGTCTTTGGCCATATCATATCACAACATACCCTGCAAAAACAAGTTAGACGTCCTCTAATTGTTGGTGCATGTTTTACGTGGCTACTATGGGTATCTAGCAAGAACGATTCTTACCTACGCAAAGCCACAACGGTGATATGCAAGTTGCTATTTAACCTTCTACAAGGACCACCTTTTCCGAATCTGATTCAACTAAGGTGGGAGAGACAGACATCCGCCAGCCATCTTTATGCAACAAAGTCACATGTCTGTCAATGGAACCGGTCTCATGTATGTGGACATGTAAAGTTGGTCCAGGCCGCTTCATCCCACAATACCGCCAAATCAAGAAAAGACCAAGGAAGGAAGCAATCTGAATATCAACGCCCACAAACTCCTTTGTGTTCTACTCGTGATGTCATCTACGCATAGACCTAGCTCATGATGCCACTGTTGGGGAACGTTGCATGGGAAACCAAAATTTTCCTACGCTCACCAAGATCAATCTAGGAGATGACCATCTACGAGAGGAGAGATTGCATCTACATACCCTTGTAGATTGCTAAGCGGAAGCGTTAAGAAACACGGTTGATGTAGCCGAACGTCTTCGCGATCCAATCACGATCCGTCCCGCGAACTCCCAATCCAAGTGCCGAACGGACGGCACCTTCGCGTTCAAAACACGTACGGCTTGATGACGCCTTCACCTCCTCGATCCAGCGAGTGATGGTGAAGTAGTAGCTCGAGTCCTCAGGCAGCACGACGGCGTGGTGGCGGTGGTGGTGACGGAATCTCAGCAGAGCTTCGCTAAGCACTACGGAGAGGAAGAGGGATGCGAGGGAGAGGAGAGGCAGCGCTGTTGCGTGGAGATGTGCTCTTCAGGTGCGGCTGCCCTCTCTCTACCTCTCTATATATAGGGGAAGGGAGGAGGGGTTGGCGCCCCAAGGGTTTCCCCTAGGGGAGCGGCGGCCAGGGCAGATGGGATCTCCCCTAGGGTGACTTGCCCCCAAGCCGGGAGGTGGGAAGCCCTAGAGGAACACCCCCAACCCTCCTGGTTACGTGAGATGGGGTGAGGGGGGGTGCTCAGCCCCTTAGTGGGCAGGTTTGCCCCCTCCCCTTGGCCCATGGGCCCCCCAAAACTTGCCGGGGCGCCCCGAAACCCCTTTCGGTGACGCTGGTCATCACCCGGTACCCCCAGAACAATATCGGACTCCAATACCCTTCATCCAATATATCGAGCTTCACATCCGGACCATTCCGGAATTCCTCGTCACGTCCGGGATCTCATTCGGGACTCTGAACAACCTTCGGTAACCACCATAATGACTCAACTATACTTATATCGTCACCAAACGTTAAGTGTGTAGACCCTGGGGGTTTGAGAACTATGCAGACATGACCGAGACACCTCTATGGTCAATAACCAATAGCGGGACCTGGATGCCCATATTGGTTCCCACATATTCTACAAAGGTCTTATCGGTCAAACCTTGATGTCAAGGATTCAGCTAATCCCGTATGGAGTTCCCTTTGTCTATCAGTATGTTACTTGCCCGAGATTCGATCGTCGGTATCTCCATACATAGTTCAATCTCGTTACAGGCAAGTCTCTTTACTCGTTCCGTAATACAAGATCTCGTGGCTAACTCATTAGTCACATTGCTTGCAAGCTCATTGTGATATTGTATTACCGAGTGGGCCCTGAGATACCTCTCCGTCATACGGAGTGAAAAATCCCAGTCTTGATCCATGCCAACTCAACAGACACCCTCGGAGATACCTGTAGAGCACCTTTATAGTCACCCAGTTATGTTGTGATGCTTGGTACACACAAGGTACTCCGGTGTCAGTGAGTTGCATGATCTCATGGACATAGGAACATATACTTGACATGCAGAAAACGATTGCAATAAACTTGACACGATCATATGCTACATTCATAGTTTGGGTCTTGTCCATCACATCATTCTCCTAATGGTGTGATCCCGTCATCAAATGACAACTCATGTCTTTGACTAGGAAACCATAGCCATCTTTGATCAACGAGCTAGTCCGGCAGAGGCTCACTAGGGATATGTTGTTGTCTATGTACCCACACATGTATTTGAGTTTCCAATCAACACAATTATAGCATGGATAAAAAACGATTATCATGAACAAGGAAATATAATAATAACCACTTTATTATTGCCTCTAGGGCATATTTCCAACACTAGCCTCATGCTCACCGTCTTGCAGTGTGGTCGTCGTGAAGTGTGCTAGGGTCGAGTAGACTTGGCTTTCATGAGTTCTTCCTCCTCCTTGAGAGCACCAAAGTACATGTCGTCGAGGGACTCGTAGTTGTTGGTGAAGATAGGCTTGGCGATGTTGTTGTTCAATCCCATCATGAAGTAGAACTTCATCCAAATGGGGTCGTCCACACCGGCTCGTCGCAAGGCCTTCTTCATCTTCTTGAAGTAATCATCGAGGGACTTGGATCCTTGTATGGTGTTCTCCAATTGGCGTTGAAGATGTTCCGTGTAGGTGGAAGGCACAAATTCTCGCCGCATTGCTTTCTTCGTCTTGGACCAACTCGCGTTGAAGCTCATCGAAGGTGTGTGAAGCCACGAAATCAACACGTAGTCGTGGAAGGTACTTGTGGTGCACTTCACTTGATCTTCGGTGGGGACTTGGTGTAGCTTGAGGTAGTCGTCCATCTTGCGCTCCCACTTGAGGCTCATTGGGGTCATTAGTCCCAAAGAATGGAATCTCATCGGTGTTGGCGAAGTCGAAGAGCTTGTGGAAGTAGTGGACTTGAGCTCGTGGAGTAGGCGAAGATGCCGTACGTCCGAAGGCAAAGATGCCTTGAAGTCACTTGGCGAAGATGCAAATGTTGTTGAAGAAGACGCAACCTTATTGTTGATGTCGCAATTCTGTAGAGCCCGTGCGCACGGGGGTGTAGGAGGCCATGTGCACGGGGTCCCGTGGGCATGGGGGTCAAAGGCCCGTGTGCACGGGGATGGCAGAGGAGCCAACTCGCGTCTGGAAGGTCTCTCTTCCTTTCTTGTGGCAGGCCTATGATGATCTTGAGCGGCCTGCTCTTGTCGGTGTCGATGCCAGCGTGTACTTGCCGTAGATGGTAGCTTGGAAGCATGGGCACTTGAGCGTCTTCTCAAAGATGAGGAAGACCGCTTGCGGTTATTGATGAGGACCTTGAGCTCCTCCATGTGTTTGTCCATCTTGGTGTCGATGAAGTTCTTCATAGCATCAAACTCGTCGTCGTGGTTGTAGACCGGAGATGATGTGCTTTTCCTATCCATCACAAGACTTGAGCAAATGTGAGTAGGAAATGAGATAAACAATACAAAGCTACCTTTTCCCAAAGTTTAGGATGTATCTCGTGTCACTCAATGTGAAATGAAAGAATGGTGGAATTGGTACTGGACTTTCACTCACACCTACAAATTAAAGCTTATCGAGTGGCTTGGTTAGGATAAGTCGCACAAATTCATGCAAATTGAAGTCCAAGATATTGTAAATGTTGAAATAAATCCAAAGGACTCAAAATGCAAAGCAAGTGATCACAAATATAGAGGAGGGCAATAAAGAAACACACACGGTGGGATAATGGGGCTTGTGCAATTATAGGGATGATGAGCAATACAAAATTTCTTAACGAAGACTAAGCTCGTGTTGCACAAACACTAGGAGAGCACTAGCTTGATTGCACACTTGGGCACAATTCACCACTTGGCACCAACCTATATGTATGCAAGCTAAATGTTTCCTATTCTATGTATCCTCATGCACAAGTATCTCTTTTCATGCTCAACTCTCTTTTGCTTATAAGCTTTTGATCTTTCTTTTCTTGCTTAAAAGCTTTTTCTTTTTGACTTTTTTTTGCTCTTCTCTTCCTTTCCACTATGCTTATTGAGCCTCAACCAAATACATGAGAAAAGTATCACAAGATATGCACGGGAGCAAGCAATTTCACTATATGATATATCCAATGATGCAACAATATGATATCGTATCACTAAGGTGCACAAGTTTTCGCGAAGCCCGACAATACTCGGAGAGCTAGTCTCAGTAGGTACGAAGGTATTCACAAAGATGGTGGGGCTATCAAGATGTAATGGCAAGGAAGGAAAAGTTTATGACGAAATGGATACCTTCTTCGCACTTAACCTTTCACGAAGTTGGGGGTAACCAGCCTTGCTTCCAGTTGAAGATGGTCTCAAAGGATGGATGGTCATTGTCGATGCGGAATATTGTGGTGGATGTAGTCGACGGAACGATACAAGTGTCTAGTGGTGGATGAAGATGTAACCATCCCTAAGTAGCCGAAACATCTTAGGAGACTCAAATCACAACTCAAACAACCACAAATACCATAAGAACCAAAATGGGTTAGTTTGCAGAAGTTCTATGCGGTGGTCTGGAAGTTATGGAGGAAGGCCTACGCAAAAGATGCAAAAATGGACAAAATTTTATGGAGTAAAATGGTGGTAATACCAAGATGAGCAGCTCGGGCACGTCGCTAGCTTTTCAATGAGCCAAAGAACACCCAAAATCGGAGTTCGGAAGTGGGAGATATGACCGGAAACATGAAGCGGTGTTGCTATCCTGTAAGGGGGCCGTGCGCACGGGGTCCAAGGCCTGTGGACACAGGGTCCCGTGCGCACAGTACATGGGTCGTGGGGCACGGGGTCTCCTAGGAGTTCGCCGGGGCTCGTGGGCATGGGGTTGGGAGCCCGTGGACACGGGGTAGGCGGAAATTTCACGATTTCAAAGTCAAAATTGAAGGAGTGGAAGAAAAATTGGGGTATGGGGACGCAATAGGGGGTGGATCTACTTGCTAAACACCATATCCATGGATTGAAATCAACAAAAACTCACAAGAAACATCAAATCACAAAAAATTTGGTATGGCTCTTTTTGTGGGGAATTTTCGAAATTGGGCAAGAACAAGCAAAATTAGGCTAGAAAACAAAGGAGGGGGCTCCAATTTCGTGATCAATGTGGCTCTAGATACCAAGATGTTGTAGGGTGGAGACCCTAAGTGGAGATCTTTCACGAATTGGAGGGGGGTCCATGAAGAACGCGGAGAACACGAAGAACAAGAGGGGAAATCACAAGAGGAACACTCAAGAACAAGTTCAATCACACATCCATTAGACCAACAAACACACAAGATTCACAAGGTACAAGAACAATCAAAGGGAAATACGATACATGATAGAGTTCATCCCAAATCCTATGAAGGAGATGAGAGCTTGATGATCTAGATAGATCCTTCCCACAGGGAGGTCTTGAATCCCTAGGGATCTTCTCCAAAGGAGGCCTTGAACTCCAATGGAGTGTCTCTCTCTCAAGAGGAATCCCACAAGGGGAGGTACATTATAACGCCCCGGAACCGATGCGCCAGGTGTCTTCCATTTATTCGTTGTCGTTGCCATGTCATTTGCTTGCGTGTTGCATTTTGTCATGTCATCATCTGCATTGCATCATCATGTTTTTTCAAAACTTGCATCCGTTCGGGTCCTCCCAGTTCGCTCCGTTGTCCGTTCGGAGTCCAGACACACTCGCACGCGCCCGCGGCACCTCCGAAATATTATTTTATAAGTGGCATAAAAATGTTCTCAGAATGGGATGAAAGTTGGTGTGCGGTGTTGTTATGTTGTATGTAGGCCACCTGCCAAATTTCATCACATTCGGAGTCTGTTTGATAGCCCAACCGTTATCCATACGGCCGCGATATAGCCGGTCTAACGTCAGACGTTTTCGATCTCCGAAAACGGTTGCTGGGCTACCATCTCTTCTCTCCCCAAAGCCTAGCCCATCTAAACACAGCCCACCAATCCCTCCTAGGCCCAGCCTAACCCTCCTCGCATCCGGAACCGTCCGATCGAGATCGGAGGGCTCCAAAAAACCCCTAAACCCCCCTAACCCTAGCAAATCTGCTATATATGGACACCCTAGTCCATTTTTGGCCTTCCCTAACCTAGCCTACCCCTTCCCTAACCCCTAACCGCAGCCAACCCCGCATCATCCTCGCAATCCATGCCCGACCGCTCCCTCTCCGCCACTTGGCGCCGCCGCCGGCGCGCCCCGGACCAATCCACGCGCGCCACGTCGCCCCCTGGCCATCTCCAGCCACTACCCCGCCGCCATGTGGCATCGCCACCTCACCCCGCTCCTCCCCGCCGCCGAGGCCCGTAGAAGCCCGCAACCGGCCCGCCCCGGGCCGGATCTGGGCCCCGCGTCCTCGCACGCGGCTCGCCTCCCGCCTCCCGCTCGATCCCGTCGGGAACGGGAGCGCCTCGCCGCTCTCAGCCCCGCCGTCGCGCCGGACTTCGCCTGCGCCGCCGCCGACGACCCCAGGCGCCGCCGCTCCCTTCCCTGAGCGCCGCCTCGTCAGCTTCCCCGCTGTCTGCCAGGTCGCCGCCGGCCCCGTCTCTCTCCTCCTCCTACCTCCTCTCACTCCTGCTCTCTCTCTCTCTCCTGCAGGACCCCGCCGCCATTGGAGCTCCGCGCGCCGCCGTCCTTGTCCAACTCCGGCCAGATCCAGTGCCCCAGGCCGGATCCATCCGTCTCCGCTATGTCTCCGGCCTCCTGCGACCCCGCCGGTCATCCCCATCGCCGGACCTCGCCTCGGTCGCCGTCGTTCCCTTCCTCGATCCAGTCAACCGGATCGGGAGGAGCACGAAGCCGCCGCGTGGGCCCCGCGTCGGCCGGCCCAGCCGTGACCCTGAACCGGCCTGCTGGACACGGCCCAGCCCCGGCCTGCCTCCTCCCTCGTCATGGGCCGAAGCCCAAGGTGAGCAGCCCATATCCCACGCCCCGTGCGCCATATAGCATTTTGCGCCTGTTCCGTTGTTTTTCAAAAAACTGCCAAGCCCCTGAAAACTCATGATCTGTGTGCATCTTTGACCTGCTGTAACTTCTTGCACATACCTCTGTTTTGCGTGTATTATATATCAAAATGTTCAACATGAGATGCTCTTCATTTCATTCCATTGTGCCATGCTTGTTTGAGATCATCTCGATGCTCAAATCATTGATGCAAGAGTGTTATATGATGTTAACCTGCTGAGACTGTTATAACTTGGTGATTTGTCCTTTTCATTACATTTCGTGTGTGCATCCTATGAGCTTGATGTCTACATGAGATTTTAACTACATAATGCCATATTTACAGGGGTGCTTGTCTTGTATTTGTGTGATATATGTGGTGACTAGCACAAGCATGCAAAGTAGCCACCATGATGTTGCTGATTTCTGCGACTTAGTCATTTCTGCCAAGTCCGAGTCTATTACATTATGATGCCATGTAAACCTGCTGCTACCATGAGTACTATGCATAATCTGGAGATGTTCACTAAGGATGTTTTGTTATACATGTTATGCTCTATCCATCCTTGCCCTTGTTTGCATTTATAGCCTGATGTAGCTTGTTGTAATCATGCTCTAAACTTGCTAAATAATGTTGCTGTCAGCCTGTTAACATTAAGTTCAGTTTTGCCATGTGTTTTGCTAGTGTTCTCTGTGACCTATGGACTTGTTCTTGCCATGTTTAGCTTCATAATAATGCCTTCTTACTTTTGGTTACCTTTCAATGCCATGTAATTCTCTGTAGTGAGTTGTACAAGCTCACAAACATGCCTACTTATTGTTGTTTCTGCCATGTACTGTTATTTTCACTAAGTCGAAATCTGTCATATCACTTGCCATGTTTGCATGGATGCTACCATGTTTTCTGTAGATCTTTGGAACTAGATCAGTAAGAGAGTTTTCTTCTCTGCCTTTAGTATTAGCATGCCATGCTCTAGTTTTCCATGATAGCTTGCTGTAACTTGTAGTTTGGTAGCTCTAATCATTGCAACCTGATGTATTTCTGTCATGACCTGTGAATTTCTGCCAAGTCTGTGAACTGTTATTATTTGCAATCTTGCCATGTCCTTTTGAGCATGTTTTAGTGATTTCTGGAGATAGCTCACTGTTCATGTTTTGTAATGCTTTACCTGTACATCTCGTCCATGCCTTTTGTTTTCATGATAAGGTGTTGTAGCATATTTTCTTGATGCTTGCAAGATGCCTAGTTGCTGTTTTCGACAGATTGTTGTTGTATCTTGTTTGGAGTGTATGTGTTGCACCGTTGCTCCGTTTTAAGCATGCTCTATATGAAACTTGCTTAGTTTTGCATGTAGTTTTATCATATTATGTTGCATCTTTGTTTTGAATGTGTTTGCTTGATGTTTGAATGCATTTTGCATCAATGTCATGTTTAACTTGTTTTGCTCATATCTTCTAGGCCGTAACTCCGAATCTAATGAACTTTATATGTAACTTGACTAGAATTTCGTGTAGATTGTTTTGGTGCATCTTAACTTGCTGTTTAACAACTTGAACATAAGGTTTATTCAGATCTGGACCAATTTCGAAATTTGCATCTGGGGATATACCGGAATTGTTATATGTTGTTTTCGGCCTCATTTAAACTTGCTTTGATGTGTTGTTCATGTATGCATCATCTCTTGCCATGCGTAGCCTCATGTAGCCTTGTCATTCATCATACTTGGTTCAGCATCATGCCTTGTTCATGTGTGGTGTGTTTACCATGTTGTGTGCTTCTTCTCGATAGTTCTCGTTTTGTTGCGATCGTGAGGATTCGTTCGTCTACGCTTGGTTCGTCTTCTTGGCTTCGTCTTCTTCATGGACTCGTTCTTCTTCCTAGCGGGATTTCAGGCAAGATGACCGTCACCTTGGATCTCATTACTATCATTGCTATGCTAGTTGCTTTGTTCTATCGCTATGACGCGTTACCTACCACTTGCTTATCAAGCCTCCCAAATTGTCATGAACCTCTAACCTTTGTCACCCTTCCTAGCAAACCGTTGTTTGGCTATTTTACCGCTTTGCTCAGCCCCTCTTATAGCGTTGCTAGTTGTAGATGAAGTTGAAGTTTGCTCCATGTTGGATTATGTTTATGTTGGGATATCACCATATCTCTTATATTATTAATACATCTATATACTTGGTAAAGGGTGGAAGACTCGGCCTTATGCCTGGTGTTTTGTTCCACTCTTGCCGCCCTAGTTTCCGTCATATCGGTATTATGTTCCCGGATTTTGCGTCCCTAACGCGGTTGGTTGTTATGGGAACCCCTTGACAGTTCGCTTTGAATAAAACTCCTCCAGCAAGGCCCAACCTTGGTTTTACATTTGCCTAACAACCTATTATCCCTTCCCTTGGGTTGGCCAACCTGAGGGTCATCTTTATTTAGCCCCTCCAGGCCAGTGCTTCTCTAAGTGTTGGTCCGAGCCGAGCCGCCTGCGGGGCCACCTCGGGGAAACTCGAAGTCTGGTTTTACTCGTAGCCTGTCTCATTCGGTGTTGCCCTGAGAAAGAGATATGTGCAGCTCCTATCGGGATTGTCGGCACATCAGGCGGTCTTGCTGGTCTTGTTTTACCATTGTTGAAATGTCTTGTAACCGGGATTCCGAGACTGATCGGGTCTTCCCGGGAGAAGGAATATCCTTCGTTGAACGTGAGAGCTTATCATGGGCTAAGTTGGGACACCCCTGCAGGGTTTTGAACTTTCGAAAGCCGTGCCCGCGGTTATGTGGTAGATGGGAATTTGTTGATATCCGGTTGTAGTAAACTTGAAGAAAACTCTTCCAAAATACACCAACCATGTGTGTAACTATGATTGTCTCTTTTCGGGGTTGTTTGAGAGGAGAACACGGGTTTTTGGGTTATGTTTGACGTAAGTAGGAGTTCAGGATCACTTCTTGATCTTTATTAGTTGACGACCGCTTGTTCAGCTCCTCTTCTCGCTCTTGTTTCGTAAGTTAGCCACTATACATGCTTAGTCGCTATTGCAACCTCACCACTTTACCCCTTCCTTACCCATTAAGCTTTGCTAGTCTTGATACCCATGGTAATGGGATTGCTGAGTCCTCGTGGCTCACAGATTACTACAACACCAGTTTACAGGTACAGGTTATGCGATGATCATGACACGAGAGCGATGTTTACCTGTTTTGGGGTTCTTCTGCTTCTCCTTCGATCAGGGGATAGGTTCCAGGTCGGCAGCCTGGGCTAGCAGGGTGGATATTGTTTGAGTTTCTGTTTATGTTTCATCCGTAGTCGGATGTTGCTCTCATGTATGATGTTGATGTATTCTTTGGGGCGTTTGTGCCTTATGTATGTATCCCCAACTATTACGTAATGGTATGATGTAATGATATCCACCTTGCAAAAGCGTTTCCAATATGCGGGTCTATCCTTGGTGGGACCTTCGAGTCACTCTCGGATAGGGTCGCATATTGGGCGTGACATACATGAGCTAAGCTCTAATGTCTAGATCTATTCTTAGCTAAGTCTAAATGGAGGAGGAAGAGGAGTACATATAGGTCCAAGGCATAAAGGGGTAGGGAGGGATGAAATGGGGATTACATGGGCAAAGCCCGCAACAACATACAGGGGGCGTGTGCACGGGGTATCCAGCGACCTGACGAAGTAGCCCGTGCGCACAGGCTTGTATCGTGGGCACGGGGGTCCCGTCTGCACGGGGTCCGGGGGTCCCGTCTGCACGGGGTATCCTGAAGCTTGTTGTCAGCCTCGTGGACGCCCGTCGACGCACGTGGAACCTCGCCTTCTTCTTGATGGTTCGTTCTCCACTTCCAAGCTTCCCTCCTTGATGGTGTAGTTGTACTCTTCCGCATGAACTCCACCTCGCTATGTGTGAAGCTTCGACAATACCTATGAATGCACATGGAAGGAATATCAAGTAGTATACCATCCTCGAAGGGTACAAGTTAAAGGAAAGGATTCACCTTGGTATGCATGAAGTAGACGTCGCACGTGTCACTTCCCAAACGGACACTTGACATGGTGATGTCCATAGGATGCTCCACATCATAGAGGATGATCCAAAACTTGTGTTCTAGGGGCTGCCCCTGCCCCTCTATTTATAAGTTGAGTCCTAGGGTCGCAACTTGGGGAGGGGGCCTCCCCAAAGTCGGTTTGGATCGCAAGGAAGAGTCCTCCTTGGATTCCAGCACCACAAGCCAAGGCTCCTAGCGTTCTCGTAAATGCCATGGACCTCGAAATCTAGCCTAGGACCACCCGTCGGGACCCAGGCGTCTGGCCCTGTCCTCTGCAAAACCCCCTTTTGTACTAACCTCAAGCCCCGTGGACCTTACCCTCTTGGCCCAGTCATAGTGTCCTCGCACCAGAACATTTCTGGAAACATCTGAAACTCTTTTGGAACTCTCTAGAAACTATTTATTATATTCCCGGTACTATTCCGAGAATATTTTTTCATAACTCTTTCTCCACTAACACTCAACGGATCGTGCTTCCCTTAAGCTTGTGGCCATGTTGATTCGGTAAAACATAGACATGAACAAAACCCCTTATGTTCAATGACCGATAGTGGAACCATGGACATCCATATCGATTCGTATGAATACATGAATGACATTTGAGTGAACCTTTGGTTATCATGTGTGTGTTATTCCCTTTGCTTCGTGATACTTTACAAAACCCGATGTGAGATGTATCGGTGTCCTCTTGAGTCATTTCATGCTCACTATACCAGTCTCCTCGTTACAGTTCTGTTCTTTCTTTCTCATTGACATGTTCCGGCATCCCCATGACTTAGTCACATGTGACTGGCCAGACGATGATGGATGTCGTCACGCCGTGAGGGCCCAGAAAATATATCTCCATCACCAGAGGAGCAAATCTCACTCTTGAGCTATCTAGTCCCTTGTCAAACTTTTCGATAAACCTGTAAGTTGTTTGTCGGTGTGGAACGACACCTATGGGATCACAAGAATCCCTACTACGGTTGCCGGGGTGCGGGGTTGCGAGAAGACCAGGGCTAGTAGACAGCACAAGGATCGTTTACCCAGGTTCGGGCCGCGAGGATGCGTAAAACCCTAGTCCTGCTTTGGTGGGTGTATTTCAGAGAGTTCTTGAGCTCTCGAACTAGCTGTGGTCAGTGCGTGGTTCGAAAGAGCCGAATCCTTCTCCAGTATGCCATGGGCCTCCTTTTATAGTCGGAAGGGGCTGCCACAGTGGCACACAGGAGGTGGAAAGGCATACAGTGCCCTGAGCTTATCGCTCGTATTACAGGACAAGACGCATTTAATGCGTAGCTTAGGTGTCCCCTTGCTTTATTGGGGACGGGGGCGAGGCCCGTCCCGTCCGTCGCCGCTCCTCCTTGCTTCGACACGCGCCCTGGCCAGCGATGCGTGCGGCGCCATGTAGGCAGGCAGGCAGCTGAGGTGGCGCGATGGTGGAGCCTTCACGAAGATCTGCATGCCGCCACATAGGCGCTCGATGAGTTGGCCCGGGAGCTGCATGTTGCCACGCAGGTGCCCGCCCAGCTGGTTGGGCTGGCAGTTGCATGTGAACGGCGGTGGAAGCTTGGTTGGCGCGGGCCTGGCGGTGGCCCCGCCGGCGTTCTTGGCGAGGGCCTTGCCGGGTGGCCCGGCAAGGGTCTTGCCGTGTGGCCTGGCAAGGGTCTTGCTGCGGCGTGTTGTCGTCCCCGGCAAGGACCTTGCCGGGGGTCTGGTGGCCTCCCTCGGCAAGGATCTTGCCGAGGATCGTCGTCTTCTAATCCTCATCTGATCTTGAATATGTCTTCACAAAGATCTGCATGCCACCACAGAGGTGCCTTCCCGAGCCCTGGCCCCATGTGGATGATGGCGTTGGGGACTGTGGGCTCAAGGGTGGCTCGCTCTGTTGGTGTGGGGCGAGCTGCCCCGGCAAGGGTCTTGCCGGGGCTGCTGAGGCTGCCCCAGCAAGGGTCTTGTCGGGGGAGCCTGCTTCGTCCCTCTGCTCCTTGTGGTCTTGGTCTTGGCGTTGCTCTGATTATCTTGGGCTTCGGTCCTACCTTGGCTCACCTCCCTTGTTCTGCTTGGTGTGTCCGCAGGCGCGGCTCTGACTGCCCGTGCACAGGTAAAGGGGTACAAAAGTGCGCCCCTCTTTTTGTACACCGACATTGTTGTTGTGACCACCATGTTACAGATAACGTTTGATCAACCCCGAAGTCCATTGTACGGTAAGTAGTGACTACGATACTCTGATGGTCTAAGGAACTAAAGCATATATTAACTCATTGTGTTGTAACAATTGACTTGTGATGATTGAATCTCAAAATATAACAAACAAGTTTGGGTCAGTTCAATATGATTGTTCCTCCAACATCATATTCTCAAAGTTGTTTTAGGGCTATCGTTACACTTAACGATATCCTAAGATCTGGAAAACATGATCACTAAAAACACTTGAGCTAGTCTTACAGACGAGACTAGGAATCTATTTTACCTTTATCATTCCACACATGCATATGAGTTTTCCACTAAATCACATATTTAAGGATCATAGCAGTTATGGCATAGAATATAAACTCTTAATTATAAACATGGAAAATAATAATATAATATTATTGCCTCTAGGGCATATTTCCAACAGAAAAGCACACTAAAAATATCTCAAAATTTGCAAGCACGTGTTTGAGAACAAAACACAATACCCTAGAAAAAATTCATCCAAAAAGGATGTTCGATAACCCATTCATGAAAAAGATGAACACGGGTTAGATTTATTTTCGCAGAAAACAAATCCAAAAATGGATGCACTTCTGGGGAGTTTGCTGGAGTTTGAACATGGCATCGACCTCAAATTTTGAGGGTTTTTTGGCATAACAATTCCGCAAGATATGAACAGTTGGATCTTCTAAAGGATGTCAAGGTTGGCCACTGGATTCATTCTTCCTAACTCGCGCAGATTTTCACCTTGATCTGACAGGGCTTCGGTATATCAGCGATTGTCAGAGATTACACTACCAGAACATGATTAAATTTTGCAGGTTGTCGTAGAATTAATTACGCATAATTTCACTAAAGGAATCATCGAAAAGATTCTCGAGGAGGTGGGGATGGCCAGAACAAATCCATTGTCCAGAAAATTCTGCACGATCGCGCAAGGCAAAGTTGACGTTGAGCCCCAAAGCTCCATGGACGAACTTTTCCTTGATCCCGGTTGAGATTGAAGTTGAAGTTGATGAAGATTCCCATCAATCGCTGGCAGGTACGACATGAGGTGTAGTCCTTGACTTGGCCAAGGTGACCAGTTGAGAGAGTGACGAAGATGGTGACGCCGAAAAAATCTGACCTGACGATCAAATCGTCCGGATCTGGTCTAAGCTCCCATTGTAACGCGGCGACTACATAACAGGACCTTGCATGGGACACCAATGATGGAGTCCAGAACTGATAGTCTGTGTGATGGTAACAGAGACACAAGAATTTACCTAGGTTCGGGCTCTCTCGAAGAGATAATACCCTACGTCCTGCTTTGGTTGTATTGATGTGGTGGAGTACGGATTACATATTGATCTACTACGAGATCATTGTGTGTCTCATCTCTAAGATGTGGTGAGATTGTCCTATAGACTAGCCCAGCCTCGGTTTATATAAGATATCAGAGGCCTCGGATAACATGAGTCCTAGTCGGCTACGTCGGTGGAGAGGAGTCCTTGTCTTGAATGGCAAGGTTTATGGAACCCTCCTTCTATGCGTCATGATCCTTCTATGCGTCATGCCCTTCTTGACGTGCCCTCTTAATGAACAGCCATGGGGGTCCTCGGCCCAGCCCACCTGGCCGGGAGACGACATAGCCAATAGCCATCTTGCATTCTGTAGCTGCTGGTGCACAATTTTCCAATATGGAGTTGCTTAAACCGGCTTGATTTCGTGTATCATTACTTGGTTTCCTTCCATAAATGTATTTTCCTGTCAAACAATGGAAAAATGAATTTTTTTTCTTCTTTCTATAAAAATTGGCGTTAGAAATAACCGATAAATAGGGAAAGCGTGGTGAAAACCAAGTCAAAACTCCTCATGAAAAGTGATAAATTCTCAAGCCATCAGGCACCATCATTATGGTGCGGCATCTTTGTGTGAGTTGTCTAGTCGAATGTCGCCACAACAACTACCACACGCATGCCGTGCATGGGGATAAAGGAGGTCTTGCCTTGGGAATGTGCTCGGGTGCGATCCACTCGATTGATCGCAACTAATGCATGTAGTTGATGGGATGTTGCAGTCAAGATTATGTCTGACGATCACGACCTTTCACCCAATGTGAAGACCGCTTTGACCGACAATTGATGGTGTCAAGCAGTGTGGAATGCAGTCGGTTGCACAAGTTGGTTCCCTAACCATATACCCCAGTCTGGAGACTGGGTTCTAAAGGTGAAGATCAAGGGAATGTTCCTCTTTTGGACAACTGGCAATGACCTACATGGATAGGACCACCCGTTCCTTGATGTGAATTAAAATTCATGATACGTTTACCTACAAACCACATGCAAAGCTCTGAGATAGGCACATTGGGTACCACCGAGGCCTTATTATAACATGCATGTCACTATAACCTTTTACAGGGTTGGTAGAGTCCATCAAGGCCTTTCCTGAGGCGACTCGATGACTTTTGTAGTCTGTTCTTTCAAATAAAATCTCCTCAATCTATAGGAGTTGGCGCCATCAGCGAGACCTTGAAGGACTCGGGGGCTACTAACGACGGGATCCCTCGGGGTAGGTGATGTGGAGCATCCTACGGACATCACCATGTCAAGAGTCCGTTTGGCAAGTGAAATGTGCGACATCTACTTCACACACATAAAGGTGAATCATCTCCTTTACACATGTTCATTTGACCCCTTCGAGGATAGTATATTACTTGAGACTCCTCTTGTGTGCATGCCTAGGTATTGTCGGAGCTTCCTGTAAGCACCAAGGTACTACTACACCATCTGCGAGGGAAACTTGGAAGCGGAGATGGAAGAAGACGGAGCTGCAGCAAAAGCTACAGTCATTGGACATCCGGCCCGACCACACTCAGCCGAACAGAAGGCCAACAGCTGACGAGCTCTACAGCGGCCAGACGACCGACGAACCATGGACGTCTGGCATGTCCTAGCGCCTAGACGTCCGAGCTCCACCAGAAATCTGGCATCACCTATACAGAAGCAAACTGACCGAAGTCCAACGCGCACCAAACGTCCGGACCCTCCCGGGCCACTGGAAGTCCGACATCCACCGAAAATCCGGGGCCACTTCACCCGAGAAGAATCAGCAGACACCCAGTCCCTCGCGAACCACCGGACATTTGGTAACTGCCTGTGTGAAAAGTCGGGCCCGAGGCCCATGTATCCCTCTCCCGCTTCCCTTCGTGGCTTGTACTATAAATACCCACCCCCGCCCTCCTCTTCATTTCTAGGGATAGCTAATATTAGAACTACACTAGAACTTAGCTCATGTACCCCATGGTGGGATCTACCTCTCCTATGGAGATCAAGACCTCTTAGGAGAAGAACCATCCATGGTTATCAAGACCTGCACTTGTGGAGAAGGATTCCCATCATAGATCATAAAGACCTCCTTGTGCTAGGACTTGGGGAAGAACTATCGTGTTCCATATCACTCTTTGGATGATTTGGATCATGGACCTATCTATGTGTATCTCTATTTGCATCTATGTGTGTGATTTGTGTTCCCTTCGTGATTCCCCTCGTGTTTTTCGTGTTCTTCCTCGAATCCACCTCCAATTCGTGACGACAGTAGGCCCATGAAGAGGATCACCATAGGGTTTGCCCTACATCAGTAGGCCCATGAAGAGGATCCGGCCACAACATCCCAAATTGTCTGAGTCTTCGCAAAGAGAATCACTCGGCTAGGCCGACATAATCAAACCCATCCGCCAGCGTGCGCACATCGTTCATCCGACCGAACCAGGCGAGGGGCATTGATGACCGCCATTACCAATGATGACATCAAATCTAGTTATATCGCGACACCATGAAGAAACATGTAACGGCCAACTTTTATTGTGGTCGTTGTATTCCGTGCTTCGCCACCCCTATATAAGGCAAAGCGGGGGTAGATTCCAGACAAGTTCAACAAGCTTAATAGGTACAACAAGATCACCCGCAAAAAAAAGGTACAACAAGATCACAAGGTACACATATTGCAACCTTCATGTTCACACAAGAGAAAAGTCATCCAGCAGGAGTAAGGTGGTACGGGTAGAAAAGGGGGGCGAATCTGGGTAAGACACCCATTGTGTGAAATCCTGTTCTAGATCATCCACATGCGCCTTGCCTTCATAAATCCTCAAATCATGAATATCTTTGTGAAATCCCCGCCACGACATGTAAATATGTTATCTTGCTTTCTAGATATGAAATTTGCTCCCCTAAATGCATTCATAATTTATTGAGAATATATATTTACTAAAACTTTGCAAATTAGTACTTTCTCTATATCATATTCACATGGGCTTTAAGAAGAAATTTTTTTTTTTTGTGTTCAAATGCAACTTTAATCACTAATTTCTATCGAATATATAAAAAAGATTTCTTCCAAAAAATATTCATAGAGGGAAATATTTTTCGAGAAAATCTATTAATAATATTTTTTAATTCTAATTCATAATATTAAAATTATATATGTAGTCGAAATTTTACATGCTTGACTCAACATATGTCCAAAACGTGTAAATTTTATTTCTTTTGAAACTTCCAAAACGTCATTAATCTACTTATAGACATTTCAGTATCACTTTTCCGCTCAACCGCTCAGCCTACGCAAATTTCATTCAGTGGATGTATTTGATGAAGGTGGTCACATTCTTGTCCGTGACGTCCCTTTCTTTTCCTTTAGGGTGCGTTTGGGAGTAAAGTTTTTTTAGGAATACCATGGTTTCTGAAAAAACCTTGGTATTAAATACTTTGAAGTGTTTGACTCAAAAAATTACTGTAGTTTAATATACTATGGTATCTATGATACTGTAATTTTTCTGCAGTATTTAAAAAAAGGCCCCAAGCACTTTTTTTAAAACTGAACCAAGCGAAGTCGTTGGGAGAGTGCTCAGCCTGTTGACACCGCCATCTACGTACTGATTAGAAAATCCAGTGGCCGCCGCCGCCGACTCATGTATCTATCTGTCATATATTTCATAAATGAATTCACTGGTTACCAAATGCTTTCTGCACGTCTCGAACAAAGCTAGCTTGCTAAATAGATTGGTCATTGGAGCACACTCGTACACAGGAGGTTGACCGCATGGCCATGTAGCTGCAGGTGATTAATCCGGTCGTACACACGCTGATTAATCCGGTGGTGTTGCTTTTTAGGTGTTGATGAGTTGGCACATGCTATTCAGCCATGTAGTTATCAGCAAAAACTGCAGCAAAATAACATCAGCCAAACGCTTCGGTGGACTTGACAAAACTGAGAAAAACTATGGTTTTTAAAAACCAGAGTATTTGTTCCCCACACATAAGAAAACTGTAGTTTTAGGATACTTCGGTTTTTCAAAAACTGTGCTGCCAAACTATGTTCATCATAACCGAGCCAATAACTCAGTACTGTAAATCGGATGCTTAAGTGCTTAAGTGGCTTCAAACAGGAGGATACACATCTCATGTCTTCCTTTCCTTTACTGTCATACGTCATTTTCTGACATATTCCCTCCGTCCCGAATTAAGTATCAATGGAATAAGTGTATTTAGACACATTATCAATGGAATAAGTGTATTTAGACACATTCACTCATTTCAGCGACAGTTAATTTCGCACGGAAGAAGGTATTAAATATTCTTTTCTTTTCCAAAATTTAAATTTTGTACACAGCAATTATGTCAGTATGTTGCAACATCTACAGGTTCCAAGATAAAACATGATAACTTGATTCACAATGAAATGGGCATACTTATTCATAGGCACAACTGTTTCTTGGTAAACAAAGGTAAACAAGCACAATCGGGTATGTAGCAGATATACATACGTATCTAACAGCTCTAATTTAAACAAGAAAATGTAGTCCGGTGGAACAATGTATCTCCTAGTACTGAGCTCCTTCCTACATGCACTATTTCCATCAGCTACAACAATCTACATCACAAATCCTGGCGGAAAAAAGGGTTCCTCCATAACAACTGCGTCTATCGGTTATAACTTGCAGGAAAACTAATTTGACCTCAATTACCAAAACAAACAAGAATGCAGTAGCCGTCTTTGTCAATGTTTATATCTTCCATTATTGTGTATCCCCACGGACTGGATCAAATATTTGCAGTCACTACTACATGCTACCAGGACCTCCCGTATTGGCACTTTGCAGCTGTTCCATTGGAGAGTTTGCAATGCTGCTGACTGAACCTTGGGTCTGTGAGTGTGAGCTCAACTGTGGACTTTGAGGCGGGCCTGGCGTCCCCACAGGATTGACTACATTGTTATTCACTTGTTGCAGAGGCCCTGAGCTCAATTGCGGGCTCATCGCAGCCATTTGCTGCGGGTTTATTTGCTGCTGCTGCATCAGCAATGACTGTTGTGAACCAGCAGGCGAACCTACTTGTGCCGCCTGCTGCAAAGGAGATCCCATTTGTTGTTGTTGCTGCTGCTGCTGCTGCTGCTGTAGTTGCTGCTGTTGCTGGAGCTGTTGCATCTGTTGCTGTTGTAGTTGCTGCTGCTGCTGTAGCTGCTGCTGCTGCTGCTGCTGCTGCTGTGGGTTCTGTTGGAGTTGCTGCTGCTGCAGTTGCTGCTGCTGCTGCAGCTGCTGCAGCTGTTGCATTTGCTGTTGGGCATTCATCTGAAAATTACCCACTGGCATCTTTGGTGGACCCATTGGAGACATCATGGCCCTCTGCATGGGATTAAGGTTGTTTCTATTTAGTGAATGATGGCCCATCATGGCCAAGCCGGCAGAACTAGGAAGGATTGGTGAACCACTGCCAGGCAATCCAACCATTCCAGTCTGGGGGTAAAGGCTGGTCACCCTTTGTTGATGAGCTAATCCCATACGCATCTTGGCAATAGCAGCAGGGTTCATACCTGGACGAAGCCCAGCTGCGGCAAGATTGGATGCCATTCCAAGGCTCATCTGATTGGGACTGTTCCCTAAGCCTGACATGGATCCCATCGGGGAGGACATCGGCCGCAAATTGCCCATTCCCATAATATTTCCAAGACCGCTGAGGCCTACTACATTGTTAACCATATTGCCCATGTTCACAGATGAGCCAGGCCCCATCATCACTTTTCTCGACATCTGCACTGGCTGTTGCTGCTGTGCTTGCTGCATCATATGAAGCTGCAAGGAAGCAGGAGTAGCCTTGGTGTTACTCATGTGGTTTGAGCCCATTGGGAGATTTGAGCCAGGCCCCAGCATCTGAGATAATGGGCTTGTTGGTAGCAGTTGGGGTCTCTGCATCTGGTTGAGAGGAAGAGATGTTTGTTGCTGAAGCTGTGATTGTGCATTCTGCTGCAGCTGTGGCTGCTGCTGTTGTTGCTGCTGGATCAAACTCTGGTCGAGTTGTTGACTCCTTGGAGACATGGTTGCACCCTGCATATACCCTTGCTGCATTGGTACTGCCTGGTTGCTACTCCCAGATGGAAGCATCCTATTGGCAGAAAGTTGTTGCAAAGGGCTTCCAGATACCATATTTGCATGGGCTGCAGCATTAAGTTGCTGGGTTATACCTCCCTCTTGTTTCACTTCATTAGCTGTATTGTCTGGTAACATGCCTGATAGTCCACTGAGGTTACCAGGAGGGTTGCTGGGCACAACTTGATCATCTGCCTTATCATAGCCTTCTTTCTCCATCTAGGGTCAAGGGTTCAAAAGGTTCAATATTCAGGACACTATCCAAATTATTAATTCCAAGCAATCTTTAGGGTAGTTGAAACTCACCCGAGCAATAAGTTGTGTTGCAAGCAAGTCGGCATGGTACTGATAGAAAAACCAATAGAGAGGTTAACCACAGGAAGAGAAAACACATACTATAAACCTGCTGTTTTCAAGTTTTTGGTACTTGGTTCTGCGCAGGAGGATACAATCAGTAATTAATGCATACCTTGGTGGGTAATATGAGTGTACATTCATGTGAGTTCCGATTGTCGAAATCTTCTGGGTCTCCATATTGCATTCCCACTGTCCCATCAGGCTTATCCTTGAAAATGATCCGGAACAGCTTTGTAGGACCTGTAGGAAGTGATTTTAATCATACTAATCAAAGCTTCAACTTTAATCCTAATTTGGGAACAGATATACAATCTTGTGTAGATCACAAACCTTGGTATGGGCGGTTGGCCACAACAAAGTTCAGTATTCTGGTCCTAAAGGAATTTATTGTTCCACTCAACATAGAATTACAAAGAGGCCTCAACTCATCTTTGTAATCCTCAGTATGGAAGCAACTGGAGAGAAGTGTAACAACTTTCTCTCGGCTTGCATTTATCATGGGCTTCCTATTATTAGATAACTTATCAACTTTGTTCTTCTTATTGTGCAGCTGATGCCTGAAACAAAATATGCCAACAGCTTCAGCTGCAATCATAAACAATCATATGCATATGAAAAAGATCGTAAAATGTCAGTGGCTGAAAGGTTTCTGATTTCAAATCTGCTGCCATAACTAAGCAACTCTACCAACTATGACCTGCTATATGACTGGATCAATGTTCAAGTAAAACACATGTCATGCCAAACAGGTAAACAGAACAAAATTATACAAGTCAACTTTATAATACTCCCTCCATTCATAAATATAAGATGTTCTAATTTTTTTCTGAATCGGATGTATATAGACACGTTTTAGTGTGTTCGTTCACTCATTTCAGTCTGTATGTAGTCCATATTGAAATATCCAAAACATCTTATATTTGTGAAAGGATGGGAGTACTTTAATTGTATTAAACATAATAACATATCAGAATAACTGACTCAAGGGAAGTGACATTTAGGGTTCAAAGCAAATGTTAAAGAAGCAGTTTTTTTCAGTTGTTTTTACCCAGTTACAAAAATAAGTGACACTCTACACTTCCAAATTTCAAGAAGATTTAACTTGGACCATTAGGTTTTAGTATTGTACATTTGAAGAGGGAAAATTATGGAAGTTTAATGTATGAAAATATTTTTTGATAAATTGTCAATATCAATTATATACATTCTAATCCTACTAGGAGGTACTATCGATGAGTATCATTTGTCAAAAGCTAAACAACTAAATGCAGAAATTCCAGAGTCACATCTTCTTATGACAGGAGGGAGTTATTGTACTGAAATTGTGCAGTCATAAATTTCCAAAACATATTTCTACAGGTAACCCCAGAAAATGAAAATAAAACAAATTGTCAAACCAAAGACGTAATGTAGAGTTAGCAGATTTCGCAAATGCTATTTCATACCGATTGGATATAGCCTCAATATTTCTAAATTTCTCAAGAATTGATTGGTCAGCCATTGATGTCCCAACAGAAGGGCTGCTAGCATTCGGTATAGGAAGCATGTTTGAAACACTGGCTGGGGACCCTACACTGCTTACAAGTGGTTGAGTCTTGGGGGCAGAATTTTTCCTTTTTGAAGGAGCAACCGAAGGCTGCTGCATCCGGTGCATAGAATCACTAGGACTGGAAACCACAGACGGGTATCCTACGGCAGCACTAGAACTCGTGGCAAACTTATTATCTTTATGTGATCCAATTGCAGCAGATGTCGCAGCAGAACCAAACTGGCCACCCATTGAACTGCTTGATATCTCTCCAGATTTAGAGGATACTGGAGACTGAACCATTGGTGCAGAAGAGACACGAGAGGCAGCAGCTAACTTTCTTCTCTGAAGCATTTCTTCTTTCTTCATGTCTTTCTCACTTGGACCCCGAGGATTCTGCCACTGTGCCATGTTCTGTAGATTGTTTCTAGCTGCTGCTTGTTGTGACAAATGTTGAGCATGGGACTGCTGCTGATCGAGCACAGTATTTTCAGGGGGCATAGCCTGCAAGGGGTCTTTGCATCTGTCCATGCCATCCATCTGCTCTTGCTTAGCACCATATCTCAAACCCTGCTCTCTGAAATAAAAGGAAGCCCCTGAATCTTGCATATTGTTCACCATTGGAGAAGGGTATCTCTGGCCATTCAATGAAGCATACTGCATCCCCTTCTTCCATTGCATGTCCTGCCCACCAAGGGCAGCTGATTGAGGCCGTATCTGCTGCCGCTGTTGCTGCTGCTGGATATCATCAGTGCCAATTGTTGGTTTTACTCTTTTAGGGTCTTGCAGTGGAGCTTCTTGTAGTTCCCTCTTCACAGATAGAAGGCCATTGTCATTGTAAGCCATCATGTTCTGAGATGAAGTGCTTGAATTGACTCCAGTAAAACTGACAGGACCTCCTGCCCCACGATCATTACCAACAGCAGAATAATTGATATTTTGCTGGATACCAGAATGGGACACCATTGACATTCTAGCTGCATCCTGTGAACTACCTGGTCTGAGTGGTTGAGAGCCACCTGACATAATTTGCGAAGTAATGTTATCAAGGACCTGGTGAGTAACATTGCTACTTGCAATACCCATCTCGTCCGTTTTGGTACTTTCAGACACCCTATCAACGCACACCTTTTTACCATGAGACATGTAACTGGATGTGACAACAACGTCAGGATTTTGCCTCAACCGCCTCTTTCTTCCAACACCAAGGTTTAACTGCAAGAAATGCAAAATACTTAAAATACACATATCTATAACAGTGCTTTGGCTCTGCATGAGGTTGTACCTTATGAGGAACAGGATCCTGACAAAGTCGGTCCAACTTTGGTGTAGGGTCTAAGCAAAGTGCTGGTTGTAGAGCTTTGACAATCCGTGACTCTGCCTCCTATACAAACAAGTACAGCAAGGAGCATAGATGAGAAGATATGATGAAGAACAGACTAGGCAAAAATTACATTACAGATCCCTCTATAAACAGACTAGCAATGGTTCATGTAGGCCTTCAACTCTACATATATTTTACTTTACCATGTTATTTCATCATTATTAGTCAGCCAGTGAAGAACCAGTTTGACTGACCAAAAGTAAGAAGATGCTAGCTACTTGCATGCAAACTAGGCATGAAAAACTGGGATTAGAGGGGCACACATTAGCAGATTTTGGAAGGAAAAGGAAAACAAAACATGTAAATCCATCTTGCCACTAAAATGATAGGAGACTTCTTTACAAGAATGCTTACCATGAAATCTCTGTAACTCCATGAATCATCAGATAGCAGCATAATGTCCCTAACAACATTTTCAAATGTCATCTGAAGCTGCACTTTATTCACAGCAGGTAGTCCTAACTCAGCAGATGGTGCATGAACTTGATTGGATGCATGCTTTCGGTAGTCGCGTATCTAGAAGTAAATACCATAAGAACAGTCAAGTACTTGAGAACCAATATAAGTTAAACTTCTAAATGAGTTATGCTATCTCAGCAATAAGGTACACAAACCGTAACAAAACAAGCATGGCATGCAGCGTCGGATTTAAATATTTTAATTGCTGTATCATCTCACAGTTATTTGGAATTTCTGTAGAAAATAGTAGTTGAAGGCTTAACATATAAACCATTTATAATGGGAAAAACTAATATAGCATACAAACTACTCCAGTTCACAAATAAGTGGCGTTTTGGACATGCCTTCAAACTTTTCCAAAATGGATGCCTCCCTTCATCCCACATTAGGTAGCACCAGAACTTTATGCAAATACGAAGGAGAGCAAACATGGATGGAAAATGGACAATTATACCCCTGATTAAGGGCCAGTTCTTTTGCAGCTTCTAGCAGCTTTTTGTCAAATTAAGCCAGAAGCCCAAAAGAACTCGTTTGAGAATGTTGGCTTAGCTTATTTCCATCTTCACTTTCTTCACAATGGAAAAAAGCTGGGTGGAGGGGTGCTTCCCGCAGAAGCCCACTTACGATCGAAGCGGTATATCTCACTGCCATTGAAGTTCGCTCATATTACATAAGAAATGCCACCACACCAGCCCTCCGAACCAGCGAAACGATTCGCTTGAGCACTCGTTCCCATCCCGCACGAGAACAGAAGGAGCACCCCGCAGCCGCTCGGGTTTCTTGCAGCCCCTCCGGCGCAACCTCACCTCGCTCCCGCGCCACCTCACCTACCTCCGGCTCATCACCCGCCACCTCTCCTCTGTCCGGCAGCGGAGGCCGCCCCAGCCTTTCCCCTTCTTGCCCGTCGACAGAAGCGCCTCCAGCCTTGCCCGTTGCTCCGGTCGTCGCCCCACTCCGGCGGTCATCTCCTGCAGACCCGTCATTCCCCCCAGGCGCTGGACAGAGCCTGAGCAGCTGCTCGTCGGAGCAAGGCGAGACCTCCTCTGCCTTTTTATGTTCATATGGGTATTACAGACTATTGTTGAGCGATGTGGAAATAAGCTAGAAAGACAGAACCTAAAAAGAACTGGATGGCTTATTTCCAAGGCAGCTTCTCTGGAGCTTATTCCTATCGCAGCTTATGCATAAGCTGCACCCCAAAAGAACTGGCCCTAAACATCAACGCAGCCGTTATTTCTCCTCGCATTGGGAGCCCTGCCACTCAATCCAGCTGCGCGCACATTCCGCATTGGTCTATGCACGCATGCGCTGCATCAGTTATTGTGGGTGATGATGGGCCTGTGGGTGCGTTTGTTTATTTGTTTTTTCTTGACCAGTGAAGACAAGTGGGAGAAGCTTCCACTGAAAGGACAGACCCAGTGCATAGAAGTTCCCACACAAGGTGGGGTCTGGGGAGGGATTATAGGAACCTAGTCTTTAGGCTACTCATAGTGGAGAGTATCATATGTTAGTGCCATGCTGCCCATGCATATGGTACTAGTCTATGATACTATCTTCATCTTATTCTTTGCCATGCATGACACATAGTAGCATAACATTTATTATGATACGTATCTACCTATGTTACTCTAACCCCCTCTCTCTTCTTTAATTGTCTACCACATAAGCATGTTTGCTAGTCCCGAGTGCATGATACCGGTTATGTTACCCCCACTATGGCCAGCCTTAGTCTTACCCCTGCGAAGTGCAATGCAGAGAGGCTGGTTCGAACCCAGGACCTCTTGGCACAAGTGAGAAGCTTCCACTGAAATATATTAAAAGGATAAATTTACATAATTCCATGAGACATGGCTACTACCTCAAACCAGAACTCTATACATACACAAGTACCAAGGAATTGACCATGAAGAAGCGAGGGAGGAAGGCCAACTCATTGTGGAAGAGGAGCGAGAAGACACGGAAGAAATGCAGCCAAAGCTACAGCGGCCGGACGCCCGGCCTCCAACACGAACGTCCGATGTGACTCTGGACGGTCCAGCTTCTAGGCCGGATGTCCGATATGACGGGATCGTGACATCAGTACAAGAATCGTTAAGTCGGACGAAGTTGCTCTCTGACTTAACGTCCGGCCTCAACCCGAACAGTCCGATCCAAGATCTTCTTGCTCATGCTGCTTTTACTGATGAGCACATTGTTGAGTCTCCATGGAGCTCAATGTTCAACTTCATGCTTCTGATGGTGATCCCTTGTCTGATCCGACGCGTTATTGTCATCTTGTTGGGAGTTTTGTCTATCTAGTTGTTACTCGTCTGGATATCTTCTATCCTGTCCATAGTTTGAGTCAGTTTGTTCCTGCTCCCACTTCGGCTCACTATACTCACCTTCTTCATGTTCTACGATGTCTTCATGGCACGATCGCTCACCGTCTTTCTTTCCGCGCTCCAGTTCGTTACAGCTTCAGGCCTATTTGGATCCTACGTGGGCTAGTGATCCCTCGGATCGCCGTTCACTTTCTGCTTACTTGTTTTCTTGGTGGTTCTCTCATTGCCTGGAGGCGAAGAAACAGACTGCAGTTTCCATTCAAGTGCAGAGGCTGAGTTGCAAGCTATGGCTCTTTTGACGGTAAAAGTGACTTGGTTACAGTGGTTACTTTAGTTCCGTGTGTCTGTTACTACACCTACCACCCTCTTGTCTGACAGTACAGGTGATATCAGTATTGTGCGAGACCCTGTGAAGCATGAGCTCACCAAGCATGTTGGTGGTGACGCTTCTTTTGTGCGCGCTGGTGTGCAGAACCAGGTTATTGCTCTTTAGTATGTGCCTTCTGAGTTACAGTTGGCAGATTTCTTTATGAAGGCCCAGACTAGACCACAGCATGAATTTTATCTCTCCAATCTCAGTGTTGTCGATCCACCCTGAGTGTGAGGGGGGTTGTTAGAGTATATTATGTTCCATGTATAGTCTGTGTATTCCCTACCAATTACAATGGATAATACCAAGAATGACCCGCTGCAGACGATTAGCTAAAAGTTTGGTCAAAATCTTGAGACAGCTGTTCAATAAAGTGATTGGTCTATAATCTAGCCGACTCCGGAAGAGGTGTCTTGGGAATGAGAGTGATATAACCAGAGTTAATACTTTCTAGCCAACTCCCGAGAAAGTCCCAATGCAGGAGACCTTCCATCGGGGGAGAGAGATCCAGGACTCGCCATGGGTGGAGGTGGAGGTGGGAGAGCGGCTAGGTGGGAGAAACGCCATTTGCAAGCTAGCATTCATGGTGACGGGGTCACAAGAGAGGCCAAAGTGAACGGCATAGGCTCAGGGTGCATGTGTGTTGTTCCTTTTTCCCCAGAATTACACCACCAGGGGTAACAACGGAATTTTATTGCGTCAGAAATGGCTCCGCCACTCTTCAATGTACAAGGTTATTCAAAGTGTACACCACTTTTTGCAGGACAAAGAGAGTAGCACCATGACAATATCCAAAACAGCACTTTGACTTATTTCATGTTGTGTGCTACACATCCGTAATTTGCAGTTCATACTTGTCCAAAAGACCAAAAGTAAGGTTAGGAATTCCTGGTAAATCGCCATGATCTATTCTAGGATGCATGTGTGAATAATATAGAGTTGCTTTCAAAGATTGTCGTTAGAAAAAGCTAGCAAACCTTGTAGTGAAAAACATGCAGTAAACAGAAACTATGGTAGCGGTGACAAGAATGATTTTCACATTCAATGGTGCTTAGCATCTGACAAACTACACATTTGCTTACATAGCACGCCTCAAATCAGATAAAATAACTTACCTCACAGATAACTGAACCATTGTAGTACTTGCTTGGTATCTCATCAAGAATATCTCCAGGCAGCCTTCCAGCTTCAATGGCCTGCATGTGATGATGCAAAGCAGCTCATTTAACTGTACACAGAGCTACGATCATCATGACACGGTTTAACTATTTCTACTAACTTTAACCAGCTATTGAAGGATGTTTTGTTACATCTTTTAGGAGGAGAACCAAGCACAAAGGAAATATAATGCATTTGTGTTGCTCGCAGACTCATTTTAAAAAAATATTGACACCTAAAGCCTGTCATGTGATAAGAATCAGCTAGTCTCCTACTGTTACTGCAGAAATCTCTTTTTAGGCCTCCTTTGGTTTAGAGGAATTTCGTAGAAATTCTAAAGGATAGGAATTTTGTAGAAAAAAATCCTTTGGAGCCCTCTGGTTTGTAGGAATGGATTCCTATTCCTATGTAGGATAGGAATCAATCCTTCACATTTCAAAGGAAAAAAACATTAGCCAAGACTCAATGGAAAAGTTCCAAATGAATCAAGTGACATCTCTTTCCCTATAGGAATTGAGATACATTTCATCTCACTTCCTATAGTTTTCCTATTCCTATCCTATGAAGTATGAACCAAAGGAGGCCTTAATGGGAAACAGCAGGGGGCACCCCATTGGAATATAAATTATAATAACAAAAGAGAGCTTCCATAAAAGAAAAGAAAGGGGAGGAATGTCAGCAATAGGGATATGTTTTCATTTCTCTCATCTCACCCCTGCTACCCAAACATGCTCAGCGTCACGGCACCAAAACCATGAGGACGGAAGCCAGCAAGGGAGAGGCCCTACCTATTACGCTTGCTGTTGCAAGGACATAACAGGCATCAACTTTTCGTATCTAGTATACTGCTTGAGCATAGTACAAAATATTTCATTAAAAAACTAGCCACGCAGGCATCAACTCTAATACAGCATACACATGAAAGCCTTTGACCAGATATGAAACAAGAAAAGAATTATGAAACCAACAAGCAAGCAATCCAATACTTACAGAAAACAATTTTTCTGACGCTCTATCATATGGATGCAGTGTTTTCCCATCCTGAACAGAGGGCTGGCAAGGATCCAGCTAAACACAAATGTGTTAGGTCAAAATATATTAAAATCTCAAGCCATTTTTCTCTTGAACATCAATGTGATGCCTTTGGTCATCAAAATTCTAGCTGAAGAACGCACCACTGCTGACTTGGCGATGAGGTAACCTCTATCATAGAGACTGAAAGTGAAAGAAACTTCATGATCTGCAATACAATGTTGAAAGCTTAGCACAAACAGTGGATAAACAAATACAGGACATATTAAATAAATATTTTCTCAGCCAATACCTGGCAAAATCGCCCTAGAGCATGCTGGTGAAATCTTCATGCCATTCGCATCATTAGCTCTCTCGGCAATAGCATCCTACATAAAGAGAAAAGGTCAGCATTTTATCATATGGAGGACACGTGATTCTCAAGGCGAGAGTAATACACATCAAAATTATGAAAACAAAACAAATAACCTAAAAATCTCAGGAAAAAAATCAAACAAAGAAAAGTAAGAACAAACAGCCAGGATAAATCTGACACAGAAACCTTTCCAAAGGATGACACTACCTAATCCTACAGGACAAAGTTAAGCTAAGTAAACAGCAGGATCCAAAGATTTGAACAGGCAATACTACCAAGTGAAAACATTAAGGGAAAGAGCTTGCTTCAACCCCTGAACTCTGTTCGCCCGAGCCGCTCTCGCGGGCGGCAGGGCGAAACCCTAGCCGCCACCCGCCAGCGCCTCCTCCGCTCCCAACCCTAACATTAAGGGAAAAAGCCTGGCTGGCGTCGGTGGCAGCGGGGCCTTCTTCCCTCCTCCCCTGGGGATCTGCGGCGCGGGACGCGGCCTGCTAGTGAGGAGTGCGGCGCTCGCGCGGCAGCGACGCAGCCGGCAGTGCTGCAGGCGCGGTTGTACATCGGAGCGGCGGTGGCTGCGCGGAATTTCTGGTGGGGCGTGCCGGCGCTTGGGGAGGCGGGGCGGCTAGCTGCGGCGGCGGCTCCATCAAATCCAGGCGGTTGGCGACGAGGGCTGCGGCGGCACGGGCTGGGGGACGGCGGCCACATTGGTTGGGTTGGCTCCTAGCGTGGTGGGGCGTGCACGGCGGTGCTTCGGCGGCTTGGTGGTGGTGCGTGCCGGCCGGATTTGGCGTTTTCCGGCGGGCGGCACGGGTTGGGGCATCAGCCCGGCATGGGTGCTGCTCCGGCTGTGGACGACAGCGGCGAGGTGGCTCGGTCCTCTGGGTGGCGGCTACCATTCGCCGCGCTGGCATCACGGCAGCTCGGCAGGTTGGCTGCGATGGCGGCTGGATTTCCGGCGTCTGCTCGTCTATAGGCTGCCGTTTCGACCTTCGATCCTTCACCTCATCGTCCGGCCGCTAGCTTCGTCGAAGGGTTGGCCTTACCCCAGCTGCGGTTCATCACTCGTCCCGCACCCGACAGCAGGACCGAGGTCGTCTTGCGCCCGGTGGCAGGACCATGCGCTTTTCACGCCAGGCGGCAGGGCCGAGCTCGTCTCGCGCCCGGTGCCGCAGGACGGGCCGATGGAGGCCAGGTTTGGTCAGCCTTTTCGGTCTCGGCGCTGGGGGCCGGCCTTTTGGGTCTCAGCTCTGGGGGGGCGCCCAGGGGTGCGAAAGGCGGGTCCTTTCCACTCGTTTCTTTGGTTGGGGTAGCGGCGGGTCTCGGGTGAGATGGTGTCAAGGTCTTGGATGCCGGGGCGGCGGCCCTGGTGGTGGTTCCACGGTGCTCATGGGCAGAGCCCGTGGCTCGGTGCTGCCCGGTTCCCACGGCCGTGTGGGCGGCGTGGTAGCCGGGGTGTGGCCTTCGATGGCGGTGTGTGTGGCCGGGGTGAAAACCTGCTCTATCTTCAGACCAGCAGCGGCGAAGCTCGTTCCCTTCTTGAAGGCGTCGTCGCGGCTCTCATTGCCCGTCGTGTTGCTCCAGGGGACACTCTGATCCTCGGATAGGGCGGTGGCGGCGCTCCGGTGTCATATCCTTCCTGAAGGTGCCGCCTTGGAGCCAACGGTTTGTCATATGCGGCCTCACTTCTTCGCAGTGGCGTGTTCACGGCGGTAGCCCCGGGCTGCTCTTGTAGTGCTAGGGATGGTGTTCATGCGCTCAGCGCCTATGTATCGTGTCTTGGGTGTGTGTTTGTGTGTTGTGGGGGCGTGCGTTTGTACCGGGTGCCGTTGATCGTTGCTTTATATATAAAGCGGTGCGAAAGCCTTTTTGGTAGATTTGAACAGGCTAATCTCTAGTGGAAGCAGTGGCGATTCTACTCAACAGGCTTCAATAGGCTCTAGCCTACCCTCAAAATTTGCCACACCAAAAAACACCACCAATGATCAGCACACTAGTAGTTAGGTGCAGTGCATAAAATGGCTTCCAACACCAAAAAAATAGTATTCTTGAAGTTGAGCCTGCCCTGCAATTACGTCCTAGATTCGCCACCAAGTGGAAGTGCAACACTCCAGATGGGTTAATCCCACACCAACACTTAGCGTGCTTGGATGCATTATCTTTGGATTTTTCGGAGGTTTCCCAAAACAATAAATAGCCTCTACTATTAAAGGGGAGTTCATTGTTGTGCGTTCACCTCCACCCTGCCCCTCCCGCGTTTGGTTTTTTTCTCTCCTGTACGCCACCCCACCCCCAAGTCCTGCATTAACTCAATCAAATCTTACCAAAACCTCAACTAAATCAAAATTTTCCTTGTGTTCCCCTACCCATACCCAAATCAAATCAAATCTTACCAAAACCTCATCAAAATCATAACTTTCCTTGCCTTCCCCTATCCATACTCAAATCAAATCGAATCTTACTCCCTCCATTCCCTTATACAAGGCCACTGTCGAAAATACATTTTGCATCTATACAAGGCCACCAACAGTAATCGAGGCAAAAATTAATGATGTTTTCTCGTACTAGCAACTTGTTTAATAGTTCCATGCATGCAACATAATGACACTTAGCTACTTCCATTCCTTCCTTGCATGCATGTGGCGTATTAATGATCCCGGTTAACGAAAAGAAAAGTTGTTTTGCAAAGCAGTTATTAAACTTTACCTTGGTACCTGCAATTTGAGTTTGTGGCTTTGTATAAGGGAATGGAGGGAGTACCAAAATCTAGAATATGGTGAGTGTGAGGTATATGTCGGACATGACTGGTTTCGAAACACTAGAATATGTAGTATTACAAAACGTGGAGTGTTTGGTTACAACAGATTGTGGTTTTCATTAGTCATTGCCCAGATACCTAGGTATTTTTTAAGTTTTCTAGACAAACTCATTACCTCTTTTCTCCTAATCCAAGAAGCACAGCACCAACAATATTGACCCAGTTTCTATTATTCGTGTATTGACTATAGTAGACATGGCATTCCTGCTCCTTCAAATTAAAGTACTGTCCCGGCAAAAAGAAAGCACCTTTACTAAAAGCGTTTGTCTGGACCTGAGAACAGAAAAACACATTGCTGCTGCTGATTGTATCAATGACGCTCAAATCAGCAACCAGCCAAACCTACAGTACACAGAGTTACCAAGAGCAGCATGCTCTGGGTTTTGAACTTAGATTAGCAGAAGCATTTATCGAATATGTTACAGTAAAAATAGTTCACCTTCTGGTGATAACTACTCCCTCCGTTCAGAAATAAGTGACGCTGTTTTGAACTAAAACAGCGTCATTTATTTCTGAACGGAGGCAATATAATGTACTCCTTTGTTTATCCGCTCTTATTAGCCATGAGGAGGAAGCTGGAAATTTGAACGGGGTCCAGGTGTGCAGAGATTCTCCGAAAATATCTCATTTATTATTTGCTGATAACTCTCTTATTCTTATGAGCAAATACCCAAAATGCAAACACTCTTCGTGGAATCCTGAATGATTATTGTTCAGCCTCGTGTGCAGAGATTCTCCAAAAGTATCTCATTTATTATTTGCTGATAACTCTCTTATTCTTATGAGCAAATACCCAAAATGCGAACACTCTTCGTGGAATCCTGAATGATTATTGTTCAGCCTCGGGTCAATTGGTGAGTGAAGCCAAATGCTCAATACTTTTCAGTCAAAACACAGATGTGGAGGTGAAGGCTGAAGTGTGCCATATTGTGACCGAATCTCTTTCGGATAAATACTTGGGACTTCCACCGATGATTGGAGTGGACCGGGTTGATTGTTTCAAACATATTATTAAGAAAATTCTGGATATGGTGAATGGATGGAAGGAGAGAACTCTCTCCTATATGGAGGTAAGGAGGCTCTGTTGAAAGCAGTGGCCCAAGCCATCCCAACGTATGCGATGAGTGTACTTAAATTCCCGAAGAAAATTTGCAAGGAGGTCACTGATGCAATGTCGCAATATTGGTGGGGTGATGAGGAAAACCAACGAAGGATGCATTGGTTTGCTTGGTGGAAGATGTGTGTGCCTAAAGAGAGAGGAGGTATGGGTTTTCGAGGTATCCATAGTTTCAATTTGGCAATGCTGGAGATTAATTGATAACTATGGATACCTTTATGCTCGTGTGCTGAGAGCAAGATATTACCCCTCGGGTGATATATTAAACTATGAACTAAAGAAGGGGTCCTCTTATGTCTGGCAAAGTATTTGGGCTGGCATCCAAACATTCAAAAAAGGTTGCATTTGGAGAGTAGGAGACGGAGCAAAAATAAATATTTGGAATGATTGTTGGATTCCAAATAGTGCATTGAGGAAAATCATTACAGTGCGAGGTAATCAAGCGCTCAGTAGAGTATGTGAGTTAATAGACCAATAACAGGAGAATGGGATGAGATATTACTGCGGGAAAAATTCTGGCATATTGATGCAGAGCACATCTTCCAAACACCCATATTCCACAAAGATACTGAGGATTACATCTCATGGCAACTAATGAAGACTGGAATTTTCTCGGTACGATCAGCGTACTACAAACAGTGGGACGCAAATTATGATGCAGATAATATGGGGATGACGAATTTTTATTCGCCGCCTCATCCGGTATGGAAGAAGTTGTGGAATCTAAAGGTACCGGCGAAAATCAATTTTTCTTATGGAGATGCTTACACAATGCCATCCAGTGTTTTAGTGTTCTAGCAATCGTGTTGGGAATATATCTCACTGCCCAATTTGTCAAGCTGGTGCGGAGGATATTGCACATCTACTTTTCACATGTGAGAGATCAAAGGCAGTTTGGGACTCTCTTGGGATCTCAGCGGATATTTCTTTTGCCACTATGACAGATAAGTAGATCGGGAGCAGCTGTGTTGGAGTTTATATTGTGTGACGACTCCTACCAGCGCATACACGGGAGCGGTCGAATTACCAGAACTTGTAGTGACTGTTTGCTGGTATCTATGGTGGCAAAGAAGACAACTTGTCAGAGGCGATGATGTGCAAACTCCAGAGAGAATAGCTCCCGCTGTTATTGCGTTGGCCCAAGTGGCTGGTTTTTCTGTCAGGACAGCAGGTATTGAATGTCGATGCATCTTTTTCAGAGGGTGAATATACCGGTGCATGTGGAGCAGTTATTCGTGATCATTGGGGAACTTCCATAAGAGCATCAACGGCAAGGTTGGAATATGTAGCTGACTAGTAAGGTGCCCGTGCGTTGCACGCAACACCGAAATGCATTGATCCGGGTCATCTCATGTTTAACAAATATTGATAGGTTTCTTCAGATATTCATTCTTCTCTAGAGCTCACAAGCATACGGATAAATAGTAAATGTAGGAAAATAGATAAAAAATATCTTTTGCAAACAAAAGCATTCAAGTGTTCAACCTGCATCCAAAACTTCATGAAGAAATAACACTTATTGTGCTTTGCAAAAAATCATCTTCAAAAAATATTTTTTGAGTATCGATTTTGTTTATTTTTTCTCGACAACTATGAATGTAACTCAGGATGACTTGGAAGGGGGCAGAGGAGATGGCGAGGAGGAGGGGGTCGTGGTGGTGGTCGGCAATGCGGCCCAAGCGAAGGCATGAGAGGCGTTGGGGGCAGACGACACCAAGAGCAGCGACCTCTCCAGATCCTTCTTATTTTGTCATGAGATGGCTAGATGAGGTGAGAGGCAGGGGGTTATCTACAAACGAGTAGTGGAGTGCGGGGGTCTTTTTGTAAAACTGACATAGTTTGTCTCAGATGCGTTGGATGCAAATCGAATGGTTGTAAATGAAGGATGGCAGGCACACCATCATCACCAACTCAGCTTTTTATAGGAGTAGAGATTATTTTTTCTCGACAACTATGAATGTAACTCAGGATGACTTGGAAGGGGGCAGAGGAGATGGCGAGGAGGAGGGGGTCGTGGTGGTGGTCGGCAATGCGGCCCAAGCGAAGGCATGAGAGGCGTTGGGGGCAGACGACACCAAGAGCAGAGACCTCTCCAGATCCTTCTTATTTTGTCATGAGATGGCTAGATGAGGTGAGAAGCAGGGGGTTATCTACAAACGAGTAGTGGAGTGCGGGGGTCTTTTTGTAAAACTGACATAGTTTGTCTCAGATGCGTTGGATGCAAATCGAACGGTTGTAAATGAAGGATGGTAGGCACACCATCATCACCAACTCAGCTTTTTATAGGAGTAGAGATGTCGTCCCAGCCGAGGCAGCGGCACTACTCGAGGGACTTAAGTTAGCTCATAATACTGGATGCTCTAATTTGGTGGTGAGAACGGATAATACTATGGTGGTGGACACTCTGAATCATAATGAAGGACACTCGATGGTGTTAGAAGATTGTCGTAGTATCTTAGTAGATTTCGGGAAGGTTACTATCGACCATTGTATTAGAGAGTCGAATACTGTAGCTCATGAGTTTGGCTAGATGGGGACGGGCGAATATCCTTTCTGTTTGGGATGACGCCCCTCCTGATTTTATCGTGAAAATGTTAGCGGATGATGTAAACGTTATTTGATGAATAAAGTATGCCTTCCCGTAAAAAAAAGTACTCCTTTGCAATTACAATGGACATTATAGTAGTTATCACTAGAAGGTCCACTATTTTTACTGCAAGATCTTCATTTAGATTAGTAGCCAGAATTAACTAGTACTAGTACATCTTCTTTTGTGTGATAGGGGAGTACTTCTCTAATGAAGATGTCATTAATTCTGGCTACTTTATGAAGGAAATACCGTATAAAATTTTGCAATCGAGGAGGCCACCAGATTACAATCTTCGAACACGCAATTGGCACCCCATTTCGAACAACGACGTAATTGGGCCTAGAAATCCTCTACTAGGGACCTGAACGAAGAACTCTCGAGTAGAAATCACCGGGAAATTCCGACCCTTTCCGCGGACACAACCACGGATCATCTCCGCAGCCGCAAATTCGACGCGAAAACCCCGAAAATTGCAGGCAAAACCCGAATTTCCTCCCTATCACACAAAAGACTACAACTTTGCTTGCCCAGATCGTCGGGGCCGCCGCCTCGGCCACCCCGCGACCGAACCGAGCCGAGCAACCCAATAGAAACACGGCTTACCTCCCGTTTGGCTTCCGGTCTCGAACCATCCTTCTCACCGGCGCCCGGCTTCTCCGTGTCCACCGCGGCCGGTAGCCCCGGAGCGGCAGAGCGCGCGGTCGGTTGCACGCGAACGCCGACCTTAGACAGCTTGAACGAGATCCCCATCTCTGCGGCACCTTCGCCCACAGAGAGGAGCTAGGCCCGTACCGCCGTCTGCCTCGCCGTCGTCGACGAACTCCAGCAGGGGAGGGGCGGGGGAGAGAGAGAGAAAGAGAGAGATATGTTTCGAGGTAAACTTGGTGTATGGACTATGGAGACACGGGCAGCGAGAATGCGTGAGCCTGGCGTATGGGGTCCGTGGGGCCGCCACATCTGCTGCTGTACCAGTCCTTCCCTTTTTCCTTTTTTTCCTTGTGTCGAAACCGTGTACGTGTCCTTGTGTCGAAACCGTGTACATATTCTAGTAGCCATGTTTCCCTCCCTTTCTATCTCTTCTTCAGATCCTTCATGTAATGGACACACATATTCTAGTAATCATGTTTTTTTCACGCTCTCTCTCGGATCCTCCTTTATGCAAGCATGCACATGCAACACATGTACCACTTCTGTGTACGTGGACTAAACGTACTGTTGCTATCCATCACCACCTCACCATTCTAAGATCTTTGCAGGGAGATCGTGGTGTTGTACACACAACAACTCTACCTTGCCTAATGCGCATGTGAGGATGCATTTCAGCTGACGACAATTGCTACCTTGCCTAGTGTGCATGTAAGAGTGCATGACCGATGGCAGTACAGAAGTGCTTTTGGAAATAGTTCGAGCTTGCCTATCAATGAGATTAATCATTGGTAGTTTCCATATACTTACCTATCAATCAAGTAGTATATGTGTTATTGATGACCATGGAAACAATCTGAACTTCTCTGTATTGTGTTGTCTTCACAATGAAAACAAAAAATTAAACTTGACCTGTACACATATATGTGTTGCGCTATCTCCGTAAACTACCCCACACACAAAAAAAAGTGTATCCACAAAATAAGAACAGAAAAGACCAAAGCACTTTTGCTAGTGACAACAATATAACAATAAGCTACATTATATATGAGTGGCTCATCAATCTGTCTCACACATACAAGATTATGTGGGAGAAAGCCATAGTTCTCAAGCTCTATACACATGTACTGAATAGCATCTTGTCAGCCGGAGATGATAAGAATATCATGTCAAAACTTCAAAGGCAAAGGAGTCCAAAAAACATGCTAAGCAATTGTAACGCCTTGGACACACCCGCCGGTGGTCGTTACTCTTGGCGGGATCTAGACTGGCCCCACAGATCAATATTAGTCTTTTTTGCGCACTTTGTCCTAATAAGTCAGGCTATCACATAATCCCATTACCATGTTTGTCCATGTAAACTTACCAAATCAATTGAAACACCGCCATGCATTTCTTAAATTGTTTGTCCATGTAAACTTACCAAATCAATCACTTCCTTTGATAGTACGATAGCAAGATCCTTATAATGCTATCAAAGCAAAAGCAAGGTTTAGTGAACAATAAAGGTCCCTACTACACATAAAAAGATATTTAGCTCAAGGGTAAAAGTTCATATGAGTATAACCATCACTGGTGGACAACTGCTTTGGCTGGTCAAAAAAAGTCCAGCTCTGCAGAACTACTCTAAACGAGCATAAAATAGTGGTATAGTCACTGAATACATGATCAATTGCTACACACACAAAATGAACCAAGTAAATCTACTCACTCTCTTTTGGAACTACATAACTCATGGCATTTACACTTTTGACAGTCAGATGTTCCGTCATAAATCAATCATCCTGGTAATGTGTCTCTGAAATGCAAGGTCCATAAAACACTCAGAATCTTCTGGTCTAAATTCTAGTTTATATATAACTGCTCTGCATATGAAAAAAGTGCTGCAAACTTTACACACGAGGATTTAGGAGGTTTTTACTATCTTTCTTTACATGCTGGAGCCCATTGTTGAAGACAGCCCTACTTGTGCCCATCCATACCATGGTGTCGTCCGAGCATCGAGGGAGATGGTGGTAGAACAATGTGTAGGGGAACGTAGTAATTTCAAAAAAAAAATCTACGCACACGCAAGATCATGGTGATGCATAGCAACGAGAGGGGAGAGTGTTGTCCACGTACCCTCGTAGACCGATAGCGGAAGCGTTTAACACAACGCGGTTGATGTAGTCGTACGTCTTCACGATCCGACCGATCAAGTACCGAACGCACGGCACCTCCGAGTTCAGCACACGTTCAGCTCGATGACGTCCCTCGAACTCCGATCCAGCCGAGTGTTGAGGGAGAGTTTCGTCAGCACGACGGCGTGGTGACGATGATGATGTTCTACCGATGCAGGGCTTCGCCTAAGCACCGCTATGATATTATCGAGGTGTAATATGGTGGAGGGGGGCACCGCACACGGCTAAAAGATCGTTGATCAATTGTGTGTAGAGAGGTGCCCCCTGCCCCCGTATATAAAGGAGCAAGGGGGAGGCCGCCGGCCAAGGGAGGAGAGGCGCGCCAGGAGGAGTCCTACTCCTACCGGGAGTAGGACTCCCCCCCCTTCCATGTTGGACTGGGAGAGGAAGGGGGAAAAGGTGGAGGGAAGGAAGGAAGGGGGGGCGCCGCCCCCCTCTCCTTGTCCTATTCGGACTGGGGGGAGGGGCGCGCGGCCCTGCCCTGGCCTCCTCTCCTCTCTTCCACCTAGGCCCAATAAGGCCCATTAAGTTACCGGGGGGTTCCGGTAACCTCCCGGTACTCCGGAAAAATCCCGATTTCACCCAGAACACTTCCGATGTCCAAACATATGCTTCCAATATATCAATCTTTATGTCTCGACCATTTCGAGACTCCTCGTCATGTCCGTGATCACATCCGGGACTCCGAACAACCTTTGGTACATCAAAACATATAAACTCATAATATAACTGTCATCGTAACGTTAAGCGTGCGGACCCTACGGGTTCGAGAACTATGTAGACATGACCGAGACACCTCTCCGGTCAATAACCAATAGCGGAACCTGGATGCTCATATTGGTTCCCACATATTCTACGAAGATCTTTATCGGTCAGACCGCATAACAACATACGTTGTTCCCTTTGTCATCGGTATGTTACTTGCCCGAGATTCGATTGTCGGTATCTCGATACCTAGTTCAATCTCGTTACCGGCAAGTCTCTTTACTCGTTCCGTAATACATCATCCCGCAACTAACTCATTAGTCACAATGCTTGCAAGGCTTATAGTGATGTGTATTACTGAGTGGGCCCAGAGATACCTCTCCGACAATCGGAGTGACAAATCCTAATCTCGAAATACGCCAACCCAACAAGTACCTTTGGAGACACCTGTAGAGCACCTTTATAATCACCCAGTTACGTTGTGACGTTTGGTAGCACACAAAGTGTTCCTCCGGTAAACGGGAGTTGCATAATCTCATAGTCATAGGAACATGTATAAGTCATGAAGAAAGCAATAGCAACATACTAAACGATCGAGTGCTAAGCTAACGGAATGGGTCAAGTCAATCACATCATTCTCCTAATGATGTGATCCCGTTACTCAAATGACAACTCATGTCTATGGCGGGGAAACATAACCATCTTTGATCAACGAGCTAGTCAAGTAGAGGCATACTAGTGACACTCTATTTGTCTATGTATTCACACATGTATTATGTTTCCGGTTAATACAATTCTAGCATGAATAATAAACATTTATCATGATATAAGGAAATAAATAATAACTTTATTATTGCCTCTAGGGCATATTTCCTTTAGTCTCCCACTTGCACTAGAGTCAATAATCTAGATTACAAAGTAATGATTCTCACACCCATGGAGTCTTGGTGCTGATCATGTTTTGCTCGTGGAAGAGGCTTAGTCAACGGGTCTGCAACATTCAGATCCATGTGTATCTTGTAAATTTCTATGTCTCCCACCTGGACTAAATCCCGGATGGAATTGAAGCGTCTTTTGATGTGCTTGGTTCTCTTGTGAAATCTGGATTCCTTTGCTAAGGCAATTGCACCAGTATTGTCACAAAAGATTTTCATTGGTCCCGATGCACTAGGTATGACACCTAGATCGGATATGAACTCCTTCATCCAGACTCCTTCATTTGCTGCTTCCGAAGCAGCTATGTACTCCGCTTCACACGTAGATCCCGCCACGACACTTTGCTTAGAACTGCACCAACTGACAGCTCCACCGTTCAATGTAAATACGTATCCGGTTTGCGATTTAGAATCGTCCGGATCAGTGTCAAAGCTTGCATCAACGTAACCATTTACAATGAGCTCTTTGTCACCTCCATAAACGAGAAACATATCCTTAGTCCTTTTCAGGTATTTCAGGATGTTCTTGACCGCTGTCCAGTGATCCACTCCTGGATTACTTTGGTACCTCCCTGCTAAACTTATAGCAAGGCACACATCAGGTCTGGTACACAGCATTGCATACATGATAGAGCCTATGGCTGAAGCATAGGGAACATCTTTCATCTTCTCTCTATCTTCTGCAGTGGTCGGGCATTGAGTCTTACTCAATCTCACACCTTGTAGTACAGGCAAGAACCCTTTCTTTGCTTGATCCATTTTGAACTTCTTCAAAACTTTGTCAAGGTATGTGCTTTGTGAAAGTCCAATTAAGCGTCTTGATCTATCTCTATAGATCTTGATGCCTAATATATATGCAGCTTCACCGAGGTCTTTCATTGAAAAACTCTTATTCAAGTATCCCTTTATGCTACCCAGAAATTCTATATCATTTCCAATTAGCAATATGTCATCCACATATAATATCAGAAATGCTACTGAGCTCCCACTCACTTTCTTGTAAATACAGGCTTCTCTAAAAATCTGTATAAAACCAAATGCTTTAATCACACTATCAAAACGTTTATTCCAACTCCGAGAGGCTTGCACCAGTCCATAAATGGATCGCTGGAGCTTGCACACTTTGTTAGCCCCCTTTGGATCGACAAAACCTTCCGGTTGCATCATATACAACTCTTCTTCCAGAAATCCATTCAGGAATGCAGTTTTGACATCCATTTGCCAAATTTCATAATCATAAAATGCGGCAATTGCTAACATGATTCGGACAGACTTAAGCATCGCTACGGGTGAGAAGGTCTCATCGTAGTCAATCCCTTGAACTTGTCGAAAACCTTTCGCAACAAGTCGAGCTTTATAGACAGTAACATTACCGTCAGCGTCAGTCTTCTTCTTGAAGATCCATTTATTTTCAATGGCTTGCCGATCATCGGGCAAGTCAACCAAAGTCCATACTTTGTTCTCATACATGGATCCCATCTCGGATTTCATGGCCTCAAGCCATTGTGCGGAATCTGGGCTCACCATCGCTTCTTCATAGTTCGTAGGTTCGTCATGGTCTAGCAACATTACCTCCAGAACAGGATTACCGTACCACTCTGGTGCGGATCTTAATCTGGTTGACCTACGAGGTTCAGTAATAACTTGATCTGAAGTTTCATGATCGTTATCATTAACTTCCTCACTAATTGGTGTAGGTGTCGCAGAAACTGATTTCTGTGATGATCTACTTTCCAATAAGGGAGCAGGTACAGTTACCTGATCAAGTTCTACTTTCCTCTCACTCACTTCTTTTGAGAGAAACTCCTTCTCTAGAAAGGATCCATTCTTAGCAACGAATGTCTTGCCTTCGGATTTGTGATAGAAGGTGTACCCAACAGTCTCCTTTGGGTATCCTATGAAGACACATTTCTCCGATTTAGGTTCGAGCTTATCAGGTTGAAGTTTCTTCACATAAGCATCGCAACCCCAAACTTTAAGATACGACAACTTTGGTTTCTTGCCAAACCATAGTTCATAAGGCGTCGTCTCAACGGATTTCGATGGTGTCCTATTTAGAGTGAATGCAGCCATCTCTAAAGCATAACCCCAAAACGATAGCGGTAAATCAGTAAGAGACATCATAGATCGCACCATATCTAGTAAAGTACGATTACGACGTTCGGACACACCATTACGTTGTGGTGTTCCGGGTGGCGTGAGTTGCGAAACTATTCCGCATTGTTTCAAATGTAGGCCAAACTCGTAACTCAAATATTCTCCTCCACGATCTGATCATAGAAACTTTATTTTCTTGTTACGATGATTTTCAACTTCGCTCTGAAATTCTTTGAACTTTTCAAATGTTTCAGACTTATGTTTCATTAAGTAGATATACCCATATCTGCTCAAATCATCTGTGAAGGTGAGAAAATAACGATATCCGCCACGAGCCTGAATATTCATCGGACCACATACATTTGTATGTATGATTTCCAACAAATCAGTTGCTCTCTCCATAGTTCCGGAGAACGGTGTTTTAGTCATCTTGCCCATGAGACACGGTTCGCAAGTACCAAGTGATTCATAATCAAGTGATTCCAAAAGTCCATCATTATGGAGTTTCTTCATGCGCTTTACACCGATATGACCTAAACGGCAGTGCCGCAAATAAGTTGCACTATCATTATCAACTCTGCATCTTTTGGCTTCGACATTATGAATATGTGTGTCACTACTATCGAGATTTAATAAAAATAGACCACTCTTCAAGGGTGCATGACCATAAAAGATATTATTCATATAAATAGAACAACCATTATTCTCTGATTTAAATGAATAACCGTCTCGCATTAAACAAGATCCAGATATAATGTTCATGCTTAACGCTGGCACCAAATAACAATTATTTAGGTCTAAAACTAATCCCGAAGGTAGATGTAGAGGTAGCGTGCCGACCGCGATCACATCGACTTTGGAACCATTTCCCACGCGCATCGTGTAGCGACCAGACCTCAAATGGTCTGTGCTGTTGTGCACCAGTGTCATCCCTGGATCAGTAATGCTGACACGCACAGTACAAACGGAGGATTTATAACAGAGTAGCAATCACACACTTATTACATCGAATATCTCCGAAGAGATCAAGTATGATAAACATGGCTTAAGGCCATCTAATAACGATAACAGCGGAAGACTTGGAAGATAAGTGAGTCCATCAACTCCAGCGGCATCACTGAGTATAAGACCACGACCTAAGGCACCTTACTCGTCGTCTGAAAAGTCTGCAACATGAAACGTTGCAGCCCGAAAACGGGTCAGCACATAGAATATGCTGGCAATGTAACACATAGAGAATAATGAACGATAACAATGCTATACTATATGCATATATGGCTGGTGGAAAGCTCTATGGTTACAATTTTGCGAAAAGCCAATTTTATCCTACCTCAAAGGAATAAATTTTATTTAACTATCATGGTGGTTGTGAAACATTGAGATGGTTGACAGCATCTCAATCCCAATTAAATGTCATCAATAACCCAACAAAATAAATTAATAGTAACATAGTGATGAGATTCACATGATAATCCAAGTACTAGATACTCAAGTTGTCCATAACCGGGGACACGGCTAACCATGATTAGTTTGTACACTCTGCGGAGGTTTGCGCACTTTTCCCCACAAGACTCGATCGCCTCCGCTTGATTCTCGCACTACATGATGTTTGAGAAACGGATGACCGAGACACAGTCTTTCAGAAGTGTTTGCACCTTACGTATGGGTAGACAGTTACACCTACTTTCCCCTACATCTGCTAGTCTACCACTGTAAGAGTTCACACAACTTAGTCAACTATGCTAGAGCCCATAATAGCTTGCGGCTGCACATGGAAGTTTCTAGCATGAATAATCTCATGATCCCTTTGAACCTGGGTGGCGGTCCAAAAGAAAAACAAGCAATCCTGGAATACCCAGGTACCTCAATCCACCCAGATGTGAGTTTTAGTTGCCACCTTAAGTAAACCATTAATTAACAATCTCACATCTGTCATGGAAATCTCTCAAACCCAATCCACGTCTACGAGCATAGCATGGCAATAATAATAGCAAACGTAGAAGTAACTCCCAAGGGTTTGAATAGAAAACAGGTAATAGGTACTACCTCAACTACTTCCCAATACCCACAATTTAATTAGATCCTAGTCATGCAATGTTTGAGGAATAGATCTAATGCAATAAAACTGGGTATGGAAGGGTATGATCAAAGTGTTACTTGCCTTGCTGATGATCCGCGAAACCTAGCGATTCGAAGTAACAAGCGGCACACTCCGGGTACTCTATCGCAAACAAACAAGCATACAATCAGTACTCATCTAATGCACAGGTAAAACTCGAATGAAAGATCCAACCAGAAAGTTCAACTTAAGAACTCCGGTTTGCAAAAAGAATCAACTCGAAAGAAGCAACGAAAGTCAAACGGCGAAAGAAAGAAACTTCGTTTACTAATCTGGATCTAGGTCAAATTTTACTGTAGCAAAAACTTGAGGTGGAGGTGGTGGCGGAGGGATCGCTTGACTCCCTTCATTTCGATCCGGATGCTGACGCGTTGGCGGAGCCATCCTGAAGAGGGTGACATCCGTTAGCCTCTTGATAGACAAAAGATAAGTAGAATCAACGGACAGAAATTGCAACATATAGTCTTCACAATAAACATTCGAACGAAGATGAACGAATGACTTCCGTAGTAAAACATCACACTTCCATAAGTTGAGAAGCCACTTGAAAAAAGATATGGAATGAACATATGAATTCGAAGGGAACTCGAATACCACAAAACAAAATAAAACCAAGTATTGGCTTGCAGAATAAGCCGGAACAAACATATGATAGAAATTTCGTCCGAAGTTTTCGTGGTGGGGCCCACACGGGCTCAATCGTACAGCACCATCATGTACAAGACTGTGCACATGACATACGAAGCGTCCCCGAGTCGGCAAAGCCATGGACTCTTTAAGACACAACGAGACCACTGTAAAATCAACCGTATACAGGCGGACCACTAGACGTCGAACCCCAATCTCATATCATGCGTCTGTCGGAAAGAAATCCTAAGGCTACTAGAATTCCCACTTATAAACTCCCGAAACTTTCTGGTTATGCAATCTGGTGTAGGGGATACAGGGGACACAAATATATATCACCCAAACTAACAATCCCTAGATCCAGCTGTATCCATCCGTCAACACATAACCAAGAAACCTTCGGAAATCGTTTACCTCAACCTTCGAAAAAAACATCCGTTATACAAGTTATGGCAATACTCCCGAACTCACGCCCCAGTACTGGGTGGCGTCGAGGTGATCTCACCAACAACTGCATAAAAGAGATTTCGATGTCGGCGAAACTCAGGTATTCCAGAACTGCAACGATAAAATTGTGACGACAACACCTCGGAGCTCAACTCCCCGGGACACTGCCACAACCCCTAAATGACAGGAGGCACCAAGAACAATGTTCTCGTCACAAATCGATCGGAACGATTCCAAGATACCCGCGTGATCCTAAATTTTTTTTTAGTGAAATTTGAGGAGAGAATAGACAAAACTTCTACGTCAGGAGACCTCACCAGAGCAACGAAGGGACTGAGGAGTAAAAAGAATCCTACTCTCCGATATATATAATCCTAAGACTCAAAACATTTTTGTTCTAGACTCAACAACGCCAGCGATTCGATCAAGCAGGGGGCTCCTAAGTCGGGGATGGCTCTGATTACCAACTTGTAACGCCCACGATGCGGCTATATCTCCCACGTGTCGGGGCACGACTTAGAGGCATAACCGCATAGTGGTTTTGTCGCAAGAAGGGTCATCTTCACACAATCCCATGTAATGAACAAGAATGGGATAAAGAGTTGGCTTACAATCGCCACTTCACACAATACATAAATATCATTCATACATCATCCAAAATACAATCATATAGACCGAGCACGGTCAAAATCCAGATGAAAATAAGACAACCCCAAATGCTAGATCCCCGATCGTCCCAACTGGGCTCCACTACTGATCATCAGGAAAAGACACATAGTAACGACCCCGTTCCTCGTCGAACTCCCACTTGAGATCGACGCCATCATCTGCACTGGCATCGTCGGCACCTGCAACTGGTGTTGGAAATATCTGTGAGTCACGGGGACTCAGCAATCTCACACCCACGAGATCAAGACTATTTAAGCTTGTAGGAAAAGGTGGTGCAAAGAGGTGGAGCTGCAGCGGCAAAAGCATATATGGTGGCTAACTTGCGCAAATGAGAGCGAGAAGAGAAGCAATGGAGCGGACGTCATCTAGCAATGACCAAGAAGAGGTCCTGAACACCTACTTACGTCAAACATAACACAGACCGTGTTCACTTCCCGGATTCCGCCGAGAAGAGACCATCACGGCTACACACGCACTTGGTGTATTTTAATTGGGTCAAGTGACAAGTTATCTAAAACCGGACATTAACAAATTCCCATCTGCCTCATAACCGCGGGCACGGCTTTCGAAAGATAATACCCTGCAGGGGTGTCCCAACTTAGCCCATCATAAGCTCTCACGGTCAACGAAGGATAAACCTTCTCCCGAAAAGACCCGATCAGTCTCGGGATCCCGGTTTACAAGACATCTCGACAATGGTAAAACAAGACCAGCAAAGCCGCCCGAATGTGCCGACAAATCCCGATAGGAGCTGCACATATCTCGTTCTCAGGGCACACCGGATGAGACATCCTACGAGTAAAACCAGACCTCGAGTTTCCAGGAGGTGGCCCCGCAGTCTGCTCAGTTTGGGCCAACACTCGAAGGAGCACTGGCCCGGGGGGGGGGGGTTAAAATAAGATGACCCTCGGGCTCGCGAAAACCCGGGGGAAAAGGCTTAGGTAGCAACTGGTAAAACCAAGGTTGGGCCATGCTGGAGGAGTTTTATTCAAGGCGAACTGTCAAGGGGGTCCCATAAAACACCCGACCGTGTAAGGAACGCAAACTCAAGGAACATAATCCCGGTGTAACAGTAACTAGGGCGGCAAGAGTGGAACAAATCACCAGGCATAGGGCCGAGCCTTCCACCCTTTACCAAAATATATAGATGCATTAATTAAATAAGAGAGATTGTGATATCCCAACATATCCATGTTCCGACATGGAACAAACTTCAACTTCACCTGCAACTAGCAACGCTATAAGAAGGGCTGAGCAAAAGCGGTAACATAGCCAAACAACGGTTTGCTAGGAAAGGATGGTTAGGGCTGACATGGCCGAAATAGGAGGCATGATATAGCAAGTGATAGGTAGCGGAGCATGGCAATAGAGCGAAACAACTAGCATAGCAAAGATAGAAGTGATTTCGAGGGGTGGTCATCTTGCCTGCAAGATTCTCAGAGTTGTCGAAAGCTTGATCCTCGTAAGCGTACTCGACAGGTTCCTCGTTCACGAACTCGTCTCCCGGCTCTACCCAAGACAAGAACACAAACAAACGGAACCACAATCAACAACGAGAAATGCACAAGCAACAAGATGCAAAACATGTATGATATGCAAGATATGATATGCGATGCATATGCGTGCTCCGGAAGGGAAATGATGAACATGGCAGTAACTTGGCAAACCACGCATGCCACTGGAAAGATGAGATGATTTCGGTCGAAATCGATATAAAGATCACCGGAATCGGATGCACGGTTTGCAAATGGCATGCAAAACAAGAATGACACTAATCTGCGATAAACAGCAAGATAGCACTTAAAATACAACAAGTAACAATGCTACAGCATCCCAACATAGCAACAAAGCACATGGCAACAATCTACAGGAGATGCTTGACAAAAGATGAACACTGAGCTACGGCTAGTTCACAACATATCAAGCTAAAACAAGCATGGCAAAAGTGCAAAAGATTACAGGTTCACAGACTTAGTGAAAAACTGGACATGGCAGAAATCAGCATCAGGTAGCAATGTTTAGAGCACGCAATCAACCTGCTACAAGAACTTAACATAGCAAAACAAGGCATGGTAGTGTTCTACTAAATGCACATCACAAAAGTCCCTTACTGACCATAAGCCAAAAAGGACCAGAAGATATGATGGCAAGCATGTAAACATAGCAAGTTTCGTTATCAGGTTTCAGACTTAGCAGAAAACAGAGCATGACAGAAATATTAATATGTAGGCCTCTTTGTGAGCTTGATACACTCACTACAGAGCAATGCATGACAAACCAAGCATACCTACAGCAAGATGGCATGTTTATGAAGCTATCCATGGCAAGAACAATTGCATAGCATGTATGGATCAACTACAATAAGCTTGGCAAAAATGCATGTCATGTTAAGAATCTGCCAGAAATATTTTATAGCAAAAGTAGAGCAAGATTGAGTCATGCTATGGCACTCCACAATTGCAAACAATTGCAAACAATTGCAGGAATGGATCAACTACAACTATAGATACAAAACATCCTTACTGAACATCTCCAAAATATGCATGGATCGCTCTGTAGAATCAAGTTTACATGGCAACAAAATTACAGCAGACAAAGACTTAGAGAAATCACAAAGTCCCTGAAATCAGAAATATTACGGGGCCTACTTTGCATGCTTGTGCTAGTCATCACAAAGATCATAAATATACATGGACTATACCACTGGAAAGATGGTATGGCATACTTCAAAACACATGTAGAGCTCATGCTCAAAAGATGCACAGATTAAATGATACAAAAATGACAAATCTCCAAGTTCTGATAAGAACCAGAGATTAACAGTAACTAGCTCTCTTCCAACGAAGATTTGGGCATCAAGATGACCTCTAATGAAAATGATGCAATTGAACAAAATGAAGAGCTTCACGAGACGAACAATTTGACATATTATACGCGCGAATCAGAGCTACATGCACAAAGTTACGGCATCGGGAACACAAGCACTTGCTGATGGAAATCACAGACTTGGGAAAAAAAACGAAGCGAGGGAAAAGTCAACGGGCAGTACCCTCGATCGGATCTGGGCCGGCTCCCGAGCTCGAGCCCGAGCCCGACGGCGGCGAGGCAGGGACCGGCGGCGGGCGGCGCTAGGCGGGGGAGGAGACCGGCGGCGGGCGGCGAGCGCGCGGGGCCGGCGGGGAGCTCGTG